>NC_134502.1:571876-579376 GCF_040206685.1 Ascaphus truei | reverse complement strand
ACACACACGCACACACACACACACACACACACACACACACACACACACACACACACACACACACACACACACACACACGTAACAAGGACTAATTGTAGTATAATGTAATACAATAAATACATTTATGTCAAAAACGAATGTTGTTCTTACTAGGAATTTATTAAATATTTTATTTATATATTTTTTTTTAAAGCGGGGTTGGGGGCGGGACTAGGGGCGGAGTTGGGGGCGGGACTAGGTGGCGAGTAGATTTTTTGGTTCGGCGAGTAGATTTTTGGGTGATTTGTCAAGCACTGTATATATATATATATATATATATATATATATATATATATATATATATATATATATGTGTGTAATCATGCTGTTAAATGGTTGCAGTCATCTCTCCTACTGACAGTAAGGCCTGGTAAGTTATGGGCATGCCAGCAGTAATCATGGAGTTTTGCCCTCACACCCTGGTGAGGTGCCCTATGTATGGATGGGAGTGGTCACAGGCTCTGACTCCCTGGTTGGTGATGTCAGAATTGTGTCAGCCCCCAGAGGATACATAAGGCACAGCACTGATCAAAAGTTAGGTTCTTCTAGGTTATGCTGAGGCAGAGTTGTTGCTAAGTAGTTGGAGGAGTTCAGAGTTAGTATACTAAAAGGACTAATGATAGAAAGGTGGGATAAATCCCAAAAAGCGGCGCTCCAGCGAATGAGATACAGCAATGTTGTTATATGTAGATATTCAAGGTATGGAGATAACTATTGCAATAATTGTAGTATTGGACCCAGTGCATTAGCAGTAGTATATAGTCAATAGTTGTCTTATAGTGAGGGACTGTTTAATGCCTATTGGCACCTCACAAGACAAAAAAACCTCTTACCTGCTGCACTGTAGTGGTCTACAAGTCCCTCTTAAATCCATGTGTAGGGAATTACAATACTCACTGGTTGTTCACTCCATGGTGCGTGCGTCACGCAGAGTAGATACAGGAGAGCTTAAAATCCAAAGATTTGTAGCGGAGCACAGCTGAGGAATGGGGCCAGCACCAGCAGTAGAGAGGTTAAAAATATATTTATTTAAAGCATGGTTTTAACACAGAGGGGAGACAAAACAAACTCTGACGCGTTTCAGGCTATGCAGCCCTTTGTCAAAGAGTACAATCGCGTCTCACGCTCCCGCAGCTATGAAGGGGATTCCCCGCCTACATTACCCAGTGGTGCCGCGCGGTTTTGGCGCGAACACCATCGTGCATAGCTATGGGTTGAATTCAACTTCCAATCAGACTACTGATGCGGAAGGTGCGTCTGGGAAGAGGGGAGGAACCAGGGAGTCCCGTTCAGCTGCGAGAGTGGAAGAAATGACAGGGGATAAGACACAACAATAAAATAAACAGAGCAAAAAACGTATAACATAACTATTACAATTATATGCGCAATTGATTCGTAGCATGGATGTGGACAAGTAATATATTACTATTACCTCATGAATTAGATGTAGTATCAAAACATTCACTATGGTCTGATCTTGTGTCATACAGAATATATTGTATAGATTTATCCCTTATATCATATACTATAAAAAGTAATGTGAACAATAATTTTTTATTTAATTTATTATGTGTTAAATCAATGTTTGTGATCCTCCTCCACATTATATCCTTGATTCTTTCCCTTCCCCCCTCCTTCCCTCCCTTCCCACCTTCCCCCCCCCCCCCCCCCCCCCCCCCCCCTCGTCCACTAACCCCCCACCCCCCCCCCCCCTACCCCCACCACTCCCACCCACCCCCCCCCCCCTTCTTCCCCCCCTCCCACCCCCCCCCTTTTTTTCCTCCTAACTTATTCTTTATAACATATATTTCCTTCATCTAGGTTTCTTTCTAAAGCTGATTATTATTCTGCACAAATGCTGGAAATTAGGAAGATCATAGCCTTAGAACAATGTAAACTGTCATATATATAGATTATTACCTAAAAATTATTGTTTCAGTAGTCTGATTGGAAGTTGAATTCAACCCATAGCTATGCACGATGGTGTTTCGCGCCAAAACCGCGCGGCACCACTGGGTAATGTAGGCGGGGAATCCCCTTCATAGCTGCGGGAGCGTGAGACGCGATTGTACTCTTTGACAAAGGGCTGCATAGCCTGAAACGCGTCAGAGTTTGTTTTGTCTCCCCTCTGTGTTAAAACCATGCTTTAAATAAATATATTTTTAACCTCTCTACTGCTGGTGCTGGCCCCATTCCTCAGCTGTGCTCCGCTACAAATCTTTGGATTTTAAGCTCTCCTAAAAGGACTAATGAGACCGTGACCAGGGACCTGGCACAGGTGAAGTATCCCTGCGGGGATAGGGAATCCCTACATTAGGAGGATATTACCTTTCAAAGGGAAGTACGGTGAACAATGGAGGGCTAATCACATCCATTGTGGAGGGCAGCTGGCCCACCGCACCAATAAAGATGCATCTGATTAAAGACACTCTCGTGTGCAAGTGTGAGTTATTGCACAGAGAGAAGCACCACAGAGGAGTTCCTCATCAGGACCATCCCCAAGCGGACGCTGGGGTCCTGATGAGGTGGAGGCTCTGCACTGGATCTAGGTAGGACTCAGCACACTACCTCAGCTTCCTGTCTGGGTTGGCAAATCCCCACACACCATCATGCGGGAGACTCAGGAGTCCTGTTGCCAACAGGTGCACCACCAGACATCACACTGTAATGGGGACTGGTTAGACCACAGGGGCCAATATGAGATTGGGTGGGTCAGGCCAGGTCAGAAAACCCTTTACATATGTATATATATATGTATATATATATATGTCATGGAACAGGATTCCATATTTCTCTGTCTCCTTTTGCAACTCATGGGATTCATTCCTCCCTAGTTCAGCTGCCTGCTATTTTCCCTGTCCCAGCAGCTTGCTGCATGTGAAAGAGCAACATTTTTGATACACATGTTGTTTACTCAGACATGGCCAGTGAGTTGCTATAGCAACCTCAGCCTTTCTCTCAGAATGGGCTAGTCTGCTCTCTCCCCCTCTGCCTTGTTGACAGATGGTCTGTCCCCAGACTATCTTGCTACCCAGAATACACTCACACTTCCTTTCACCTTCAACATTGGCTAAGTGAATACCTTCTGCTATTCGCTCTACTGGCAAGGCCTCATCCTTTCCACCTTTCCCCACTATCAAGCGTCCTCACCATGGAGACATTCTCCCACCACACCATCATCCACAAGTGCCTTTGTAAATCCATGCTTTTCACAATAAAGTGAAGAAAAGACAAAGAACTTGTTGTGCTTGTAAAAGGAACGAGTTGAACCTATCTGGGCTATTCATACTAAACGTGACCCTGGCCTCAGAATAATATATATATATATATATATAGTATATATATATATATATATATATATATATATATATATATATATATATGTATGTATGTATGTATGTATGTATGTATGTATGTATGTATGTATGTATGTATGTATGTATGTATGTATGTATGTATATATATATATATATATATATATATATATATATATAAAAAGCTCAGCTAATACAGTACAGATCTCTCTCTCTCTCTCTCTCTCTCGCTCTCTCTCTCTCTCTCTCTCTCTCTCTCTCTCTCTCTCTCTCTCTCTCTCTCTCTCTCTCTCTCTCTCATCTCTCTCTCTCTCTCTCTCTCTCTCTCTCTATATATATATATATATATAAATATATATCGTAATAGGAGGAATTATAGGGAGGGTTATATGGGGCAATAGGAGGAGTTATAGGGATTTGTTAAAGGGGGCAATAGGAGGAGTTATAGGAAGAGGTTATATGTGGTTATATATCAGGAGTTATAGAGAGTGATAATATGGATCAAAATGAGGTATTGGGAGCAGTTAAAAGAGCAATAGGAGGAGTTATAGGGAGCGGTTACATGGGGCAATAAGGAGTTATAGGGAGCAGTTATATGGGGGTAATAGAAGGAGTTATAGGAATCAGTTAAATGGGACCAAAAGGAGGTGTTATATGTAGAGGTTATATGGAGTAGTAGGAGTTGTAAGGAGCAGTTATATAAGGCAATAAGAGCAGGTATAGGGAGCCATTAAAATGGGCAATAGGAAGAGTTATATGGAGCAGTAAAAAGGGATGATAGGAGGAGTTATAGGGAGCGGTTACATGGGGTAATAGGAGGAGTTATACGAAGGGGATATATGGGACAATCGGAGGAGTTATAGAAATAGATTATATGGGGTAATAGGAGGAGTTATAGGGAGCGGTTATATGAGGTAATAGGAGGAGTTATAGGGAGCGGTTACATGAGGTAATAGGAGAAGTTATAGGGAGTGGTTATATGGGGCAATAGGAGGAGTTATAGGGAGGGGATATATGGGACAATCGGAGGAGTTATAGAAATAGATTATATGGGGTAATATGAGGAGTTATAGGGAGCGGTTCTATGGGGTAATAGGAGGAGTTATAGGGAGCTGTTATATGGGTTAATAGGAGGAGTTATAGAGAGCGGTTTTATGGGGCAATAGGGGTGTGATGGGAGGGGGTAACCAGGCTATATAATAAAGGTCAAGCCAATTTTGGTTACCCCTGTTCCGTGTATGAGGTTCCCAGAAAGATAGCTCTTGGGCCCAGTATTGTTGCCTTGAACTATATTTGCAAAATGTAATAAAAAACATTTTTTGGTTCCCTTTCCGGCATGACATCAATCAGGATTGCTGGGGTATGAGTTTCAAGGGGGGTTTGCAGAGGAACCGTTGACAGAATGTGTCTAGCAGGTTGGGGTTCAGAGTTACCGGGTCCCCATAAATGTACCCGGGAATCTTGCCTGATTGTCGGATACATGTAGGCACATTGTCCCAGCAATTTTTCCCTTTGAAAACACAAGTGCGACTCACCACCAGCGTACCATGCTTCAGCACAGCCCGGAAAGGAGAATGAGGCACAGGGATACATATGTATTCCTGCAGCTAAGGGAATCCCTAGGTTAAGGGGGGTATCCTAGCTAGTGCCAAGGTGACCCACAACCAATACAGGGTTTGTGGGTGCCCCAACCGTATATTAGGTAAGGCTTGTTTTTATTTAATTTGTGTGTTGTTTAGGTGCTTGATTTATTTAAATGTTGTGTTATTTAGGTGTTTGAAGTATTTAAGTGTTGTGTTGTTTTGGTGATTGGTTTATTTAATTTTTGTGTTGTTTAGGTGCTTGATTTGTTTAATTGTTGTGTTGTTTAGATGCTTGGTTTTTAAAATTGTTGTGTCTTTTTTTGCTTGTTTTTTTTAGGTTGTCCTTTGACTGCCATATGAGCTAATCATGCCCATATTATATGGGCATGATGTACCACTGTGCCAATCAATGGGTATAGGGTAAGTGCCCTGGGGAGGGTGGTTAGGCCTCCTGGTGGGTAGCAGGGGAGGGGAGTGAACCCTTAATTACTAACCACAAAGGTAATTAAGTGGTCAGTGGCCATTAGTTTGTATTTTTATTGTACTGTTGCTGCCCACGGAGGACATGGATGGGGAGGACGGTGATGAGGACGACCTTCATCCTGGCAGGAGTAAGTAGAACTTGTATTTACTTTATGCTATCTGGATAATGTTTTATTTTGAATGGGCAAATAAGCTACTGTATTATTCAGATCTGGATAATAGTTATTTTGCCCATTACTGTACATTATGTGTTGAGCGGGATTGTTGGGGGTAGAGGAGGTGGGTAGAAGGGTTGTTGTGCTTTTTAATGTTTATTGGGGGTATAGGGATTGTGTGAAGGGAGTAGTTGCCCCAAGTGTGGGTGGTTAGGCCTCTCGAGTGGGTAATGTGAGTGTTTATTCCCTTTATTACCATAGTGGTTACAACCACTATGGTAGTGAAGGGGTTATCGCCTCCCGCAACCTTCGCTGCAGGCCTGATCACCCACCCTGGGGCAACTACCCCCTTCATCCACACTCTCTGCCCCAATAAACAGGGTACTCCGGTTTAACCCTTTCATTGCCTTAGCGGCTAGCCACTAAGGTAATGGAGCTGTTTTTACTTACATTTGAAAACTAGTGTGTGGGATCAGGGGGTCTCCAGAGCTGAACCGCATTGATTTCAGGTCCAGGATCCCCTGCTTAACGAGTTACAGGCCTCATTATGGGGTGCCGGTATCCCTCTGCAATGTTTACATCTCCCGCATCCGTGACCGGGACATTTCAAAGCATAGAAGATACAGATTGCGAGAAGATCGCAGGGGGGGGACTTAGAAAAAAGCTGAGATCACATTGCTACCACACCGAGCGGTATTAGCATTTTCCTGCCTCATGGTTTGTAACGCATACTTTAGGTAAGCCAATAATCAACCTCTATGTATTCTGCCACAAAATAGCAGGAGTAGTGTTTTCTATATTGAGCAGTAAAGCGTTTCTCTACTAGGGTGCTGTGGAACCTGAGAGGAAACATTCTGCTGACTTTGTGTATGGAGACGACCAAGGGCAATGATGGTCTCCATTTGGGTCAGATCTCCAAACCCAGGGTCTGCTTCAGACAGATCTTTCTGTATATTTGGACTGCAGAGACTGTTTAGGTAGCATATTAGACAGTGATTGATGTTCTATTCCTGCTGTAATATGTGATATGGATTTTTGCTGATCTAAGAAATTTTATATGCCACGTGAAGAGTATTTGGTTCTATTTTTTGTTTTATTTACTCTTTATTGACACTTTTTTTTTTGCATCTACAGATGTAGCAAGATCTCAGTCACAAAAGCAGTAAGTCTTGCTGCCCTGAAGGGATAACACTGCGGAGTACAATGCTTTTGAATGGGACCTCATAGCATTATTCCTTCGCTTGATGGGCCATGAGCTAGGGACAGAATACTGATGCTCAGATATATTTCGCAGTATTCTGAAAGGAAACTGCAAATGAAAGGCTACCTGTCCATGTTCAGACTGAGGATTCCCCACAGTCAGACTAATTGCCCATCAGGATTAGCACAGCGGGTGTGCCTGCTTCTGAATAAGACTCCCGCTGTGTTAATCCTACTGGGGGTCTCTGGAGCTGAACCGCATTAATTTCAGCTCCAGGGATGCCCTACTCCCCGAGTAACATGTAGAAAAAAGGAGGAATAAACCCCCCAAAACTGATGCACCAAAAATATGCAGAAAACATTGTACTTCCAAATATAGAAAGTAATCCTGCCACTGATCAAGCTAAAGTAAATCAATCAGTGTTGTAGATTACCCGTGTGAAAACAGAATCACCATCAGGACAGGGGTTAAATTGCGGTAAAGGGAGGCAGAAGTGCCGGTGAACATACTGTTAGGAACGTCCCATGGCAACCTCAAAACCTCTCCGCCACTTCCCCTCACTAAATCCTGGCGTCCCACACACTACAAAGCTATAAACACTGGCTGATACTCACGTTCTTGACACGACGTAGATGCCGGTTGAACGCTATGTAGGTAAGCTGTACACAGTGCGCATGTTTGGCGTGCTCCTGCAAAATTGGTCATATACATGACAAAAGGTAACT
>NC_134502.1:490000-571676 GCF_040206685.1 Ascaphus truei | reverse complement strand
GACAGTGACAGAGAGGAGGGACAGAGAGGACGGACAGAGACAGAGAGGAGGGACAGTGACAGAGAGGTGGGACAGTGACAGAGAGGAGGGACAGGGACAGTGACAGAGAGGAGAGACAGTGACAGAGAGGAAGGACAGAAACAGAGAGGAGGGACAGTGACAGAGAGGTGGGACAGAGACAGAGAGGAGGGACAGTGATAGATAGGTGGGATAGTGACAGAGAGGAGGGACAGAGACAGAGAGGGACTGTGACAGAGAGGAGGGACAGAGACAGAGAGGAGGGACAGAGACAGAGAGGAGGGAAAGTGACAGAGAGGATGGATGGACAGAGACAGAGAGGAGGGACAGTGACAGAGAGGAGGGACAGTGACAGAGAGGAAGGACAGAGTGGAGGGACAGTGACAGAGAGGAGGGACAGGGACAGTGACAGAGAGGAGAGACAGTGACAGAGAGGAGGGACAGTGACAGAGAGGAGGGACAGTGACAGAGAGGAGGGACAGTGACAGAGAGGAGGGACAGAGACAGAGACGAGGGACAGTTACAGAGAGGAGGGACAGAGACAGAGAGGAGGGACAGAGACAGAAAGGAGGGACAGAAGCAGAGAGGAGGGACAGTGACAGAGAGGAGGGACAGAGACAGAGAGGAGGGACAGAGAAAGAGAGGGACAGTGACAGAGAGGAGAGACAGTGACAGAGAGGAGGGACAGAGACAGAGAGGAGGGACAGAAACAGAGAGGAGGGACAGTGACAGAGAGGAGGGACAGAGACAGAGAGGAGGGACAGTGACAGAGAGGAGGGACAGAGACAGAGAGGAGGGACAATAACAGAGAGGAAGGACAGTGACAGAGAGGTGGGACAGAGACAGAGACGAGGGACAGTGACAGAGAGGAGAGACAGAGAGGGACACTGACAGAGAGGAGGGACAGAGACAGAGTGGAGGGAGAGTAACAGAGAGGAGGGACAGGGACAGTGACAGAGTGGAGAGACAGTGACAGAGAGGAGGGACAGAGAGGACGGACAGAGACAGAGAGGAGGGACAGTGACAGAGAGGTGGGACAGTGACAGAGAGGATGGACAGTGACAGAGAGGAGGGACAGGGACAGTGACAGAGAGGAGAGACAGTGACAGAGAGGAGGGTCAGTGACAGAGAGGAGGGACAGTGACAGAGAGGAGGGACAGTGACAAAGAGGAGGGACAGAGACAGAGACGAGGGACAGTGACAGAGAGGAGGGACAGAGACAGAGAGGAGGGACAGAGACAGAAAGGAGGGACAGAAACAGAAAGGAGGAACAGTGACAGAGAGGAGGGACAGAGACAGAGAGGAGGGACAGTGACAGAGAGGAGGGACAGAGACAGAGAGGAGGGACAATAACAGAGAGGAAGGACAGTGACAGAGAGGTGGGACAGAGACAGAGACGAGGGACAGTGACAGAGAGGAGAGACAGAGAGGGACACTGACAGAGAGGAGGGACAGAGACAGAGTGGAGGGAGAGTAACAGAGAGGAGGGACAGGGACAGTGACAGAGTGGAGAGACAGTGACAGAGAGGAGGGACAGAGAGGACGGACAGAGACAGAGAGGAGGGACAGTGACAGAGAGGTGGGACAGTGACAGAGAGGATGGACAGTGACAGAGAGGAGGGACAGGGACAGTGACAGAGAGGAGAGACAGTGACAGAGAGGAGGGTCAGTGACAGAGAGGAGGGACAGTGACAGAGAGGAGGGACAGTGACAAAGAGGAGGGACAGAGACAGAGACGAGGGACAGTGACAGAGAGGAGGGACAGAGACAGAGAGGAGGGACAGAGACAGAAAGGAGGGACAGAAACAGAAAGGAGGAACAGTGACAGAGAGGAGGGACAGAGACAGAGAGGAGGGACAGAGACAGAGAGGAGGACAGAGACAGAGAGGAGGGACAGAGACAAAGAGGAGGGACAGTGACAGGGAGGAGGGACAGTGACGGAGAGGAGGGACAGTGACAGAGAGGAGGGACAGAGAGGAGGGACAGAGACAGAGAGGAGGGACAGAGACAGAGAGGAGGGACAGAGACAGAGGAGGGACAGAGACAGAGAGGAGGGACAGAGACAGAGAGGAGGGACAGAAACAGAGAGGAGGGACAGAAACAGAGAGGAGGGACAGAAACAGAGAAGAGGAACAGTGACAGATAAGAGGGACAGTGACAGAGAGGAGGGACAGAGAGGAGGGACAGAGACAGAGAGGAGGGACAGTGACAGAGAAGTGGGACAGAGACAGATGAGGGACAGAGAAAGAGAGGGACAGTGACAGAGAGGACAGACAGTGACAGAGAGGAGGGACAGAGACAGAGAGGAGGGACAGAGACAGAGAGGAGGGACAGTGACAGAGAGGAGGGACAGAGAGGAGGGACAGAGACAGAGAGGAGGGACAGTGACAGAGAGGAGGGACAGTGACAGAGAGGTGGGACAGAGACAGAGACAAGGGACAGTGACAGAGAGGAG
Organism: Ascaphus truei; assembly: GCF_040206685.1. NCBI lineage: Eukaryota > Metazoa > Chordata > Amphibia > Anura > Ascaphidae > Ascaphus > Ascaphus truei. The sequence goes on along the minus strand of NC_134502.1, from coordinate 569,203 downwards.
GGACAGAGAGGGACACTGACAGAGAGGAGGGACAGAGACAGAGTGGAGGGAGAGTAACAGAGAGGAGGGACAGGGACAGTGACAGAGAGGAGAGACAGTGACAGAGAGGAGGGACAGAGAGGACGGACAGAGACAGAGAGGAGGGACAGTGAGAGAGAGGTGGGACAGTGACATAGAGGAGGGACAGTGACAGAGAGGAGGGACAGGGACAGTGACAGAGAGGAGAGACAGTGACAGAGAGGAAGGACAGAGACAGAGAGGAGGGACAGTGACAGAGAGGTGGGACAGAGACAGAGAGGAGGGACAGTGATAGATAGGTGGGATAGTGACAGAGAGGAGGGACAGAGACATAGAGGGACAGTGACAGAGAGGAGGGACAGAGACAGAGAGGAGGGACAGAGACAGAGAGGAGGGACAGTGACAGAGAGGATGGATGGACAGTGACAGAGATGAGGGACAGTGACAGAGAGGAGGGACAGTGACAGAGAGGAAGGACAGAGTGGAGGGACAGTGACAGAGAGGAGGGACAGGGACAGTGACAGAGAGGAGAGACAGTGACAGAGAGGAGGGACAGTGACAGAGAGGAGGAACAGTGACAGAGAGGAGGGACAGAGAGGAGGGACAGAGACAGAGAGGAGGGACAGTGACAGAGAAGTGGGACAGAGACAAACGAGGGACAGAGAAAGAGAGGGACAGTGACAGAGAGGAGAGACAGTGACAGAGAGGAGGGACAGAGACAGAGAGGAGGGACAGAGACAGAGAGGAGGGACAGTGACAGAGAGGAGGGACAGAGTGCAGGGACAGTGACAGAGAGGAGGGACAGGGACAGTGACAGAGAGGAGAGACAGTGACAGAGAGGAGGGACAGTGACAGAGAGGAGGGACAGTGACAGAGAGGAGGGACAGTGACAGAGAGGAGGGACAGAGACAGAGACGAGGGACAGTGACAGAGCGGAGGGACAGAGACAGAGAGGAGGGACAGAGACAGAAAGGAGGGACAGAAACAGAGAGGAGGAACAGTGACAGAGAGGAGGGACAGAGACAGAGAGGAGGGACAGAGACAGAGAGGAGGGACAGAGACAGAGAGGAGGGACAGAGACAAAGAGGAGGGACAGAGACAGAGAGGAGGGACAGAGACAGAGAGGAGGGACAGAGACAGAGAGGAGGGACAGAGACAAAGAGGAGGGACAGTGACAGGGAGGAGGGACAGTGACGGAGAGGAGGGACAGTGACAGAGAGGAGGGACAGAGAGGAGGGACAGAGACAGAGAGGAGGGACAGAGACAGAGGAGGGACAGAGACAGAGAGGAGGGACAGTGATAGATAGGTGGGATAGTGACAGAGAGAAGGGACAGAGATGGACTGTGACAGAGAGGAGGGACAGAGACAGAGAGGAGGGACAGAGACAGAGAGGAGGGACAGTGACAGAGAGGAGGGACAGTGACAGAGAGGAGGGACAGAGAGGAGGGTCAGAGACAGAGAGGAGGGACAGAGACAGAGAGGAGGGACAGAGACAGAGGAGGGACAGAGACAGAGAGGAGGGACAGAGACAGAGAGGAGGGACAGAAACAGAGAGGAGGGACAGGAACAGAGAAGAGGAACAGTGACAGATAAGAGGGACAGTGACAGAGAGGAGGGACAGAGAGGAGGGACAGAGACAGAGAGGAGGGACAGTGACAGAGAAGTGGGACAGAGACAGACGAGGGACAGAGAAAGAGAGGGACAGTGACAGAGAGGAGAGACAGTGACAGAGAGGAGGGACAGAGACAGAGAGGAGGGACAGAGACAGAGAGGAGGGACAGTGACAGAGAGGAGGGACAGAGTGCAGGGACAGTGACAGAGAGGAGGGACAGGGACAGTGACAGAGAGGAGAGACAGTGACAGAGAGGAGGGTCAGTGACAGAGAGGAGGGACAGTGACAGAGAGGAGGGACAGTGACAAAGAGGAGGGACAGAGACAGAGACGAGGGACAGTGACAGAGAGGAGGGACAGAGACAGAGAGGAGGGACAGAGACAGAAAGGAGGGACAGAAACAGAAAGGAGGAACAGTGACAGAGAGGAGGGACAGAGACAGAGAGGAGGGACAGAGACAGAGAGGAGGACAGAGACAGAGAGGAGGGACAGAGACAAAGAGGAGGGACAGTGACAGGGAGGAGGGACAGTGACGGAGAGGAGGGACAGTGACAGAGAGGAGGGACAGAGAGGAGGGACAGAGACAGAGAGGAGGGACAGAGACAGAGAGGAGGGACAGAGACAGAGGAGGGACAGAGACAGAGAGGAGGGACAGAGACAGAGAGGAGGGACAGAAACAGAGAGGAGGGACAGAAACAGAGAGGAGGGACAGAAACAGAGAAGAGGAACAGTGACAGATAAGAGGGACAGTGACAGAGAGGAGGGACAGAGAGGAGGGACAGAGACAGAGAGGAGGGACAGTGACAGAGAAGTGGGACAGAGACAGATGAGGGACAGAGAAAGAGAGGGACAGTGACAGAGAGGACAGACAGTGACAGAGAGGAGGGACAGAGACAGAGAGGAGGGACAGAGACAGAGAGGAGGGACAGTGACAGAGAGGAGGGACAGAGAGGAGGGACAGAGACAGAGAGGAGGGACAGTGACAGAGAGGAGGGACAGTGACAGAGAGGTGGGACAGAGACAGAGACAAGGGACAGTGACAGAGAGGAGGGACAGAGAGGGACACTGACAGAGAGGAGGGACAGAGACAGAGTGGAGGGAGAGTAACAGAGAGGAGGGACAGGGACAGTGACAGAGAGGAGAGACAGTGACAGAGAGGAGGGACAGAGAGGACGGACAGAGACAGAGAGGAGGGACAGTGAGAGAGAGGTGGGACAGTGACATAGAGGAGGGACAGTGACAGAGAGGAGGGACAGGGACAGTGACAGAGAGGAGAGACAGTGACAGAGAGGAAGGACAGAGACAGAGAGGAGGGACAGTGACAGAGAGGTGGGACAGAGACAGAGAGGAGGGACAGTGATAGATAGGTGGGATAGTGACAGAGAGGAGGGACAGAGACATAGAGGGACAGTGACAGAGAGGAGGGACAGAGACAGAGAGGAGGGACAGAGACAGAGAGGAGGGACAGTGACAGAGAGGATGGATGGACAGTGACAGAGATGAGGGACAGTGACAGAGAGGAGGGACAGTGACAGAGAGGAAGGACAGAGTGGAGGGACAGTGACAGAGAGGAGGGACAGGGACAGTGACAGAGAGGAGAGACAGTGACAGAGAGGAGGGACAGTGACAGAGAGGAGGAACAGTGACAGAGAGGAGGGACAGAGAGGAGGGACAGAGACAGAGAGGAGGGACAGTGACAGAGAAGTGGGACAGAGACAAACGAGGGACAGAGAAAGAGAGGGACAGTGACAGAGAGGAGAGACAGTGACAGAGAGGAGGGACAGAGACAGAGAGGAGGGACAGAGACAGAGAGGAGGGACAGTGACAGAGAGGAGGGACAGAGTGCAGGGACAGTGACAGAGAGGAGGGACAGGGACAGTGACAGAGAGGAGAGACAGTGACAGAGAGGAGGGACAGTGACAGAGAGGAGGGACAGTGACAGAGAGGAGGGACAGTGACAGAGAGGAGGGACAGAGACAGAGACGAGGGACAGTGACAGAGCGGAGGGACAGAGACAGAGAGGAGGGACAGAGACAGAAAGGAGGGACAGAAACAGAGAGGAGGAACAGTGACAGAGAGGAGGGACAGAGACAGAGAGGAGGGACAGAGACAGAGAGGAGGGACAGAGACAGAGAGGAGGGACAGAGACAAAGAGGAGGGACAGTGACAGGGAGGAGGGACAGTGACGGAGAGGAGGGACAGTGACAGAGAGGAGGGACAGAGAGGAGGGACAGAGACAGAGAGGAGGGACAGAGACAGAGGAGGGACAGAGACAGAGAGGAGGGACAGTGATAGATAGGTGGGATAGTGACAGAGAGAAGGGACAGAGATGGACTGTGACAGAGAGGAGGGACAGAGACAGAGAGGAGGGACAGAGACAGAGAGGAGGGACAGTGACAGAGAGGAGGGACAGTGACAGAGAGGAGGGACAGAGAGGAGGGTCAGAGACAGAGAGGAGGGACAGAGACAGAGAGGAGGGACAGAGACAGAGGAGGGACAGAGACAGAGAGGAGGGACAGAGACAGAGAGGAGGGACAGAAACAGAGAGGAGGGACAGGAACAGAGAAGAGGAACAGTGACAGATAAGAGGGACAGTGACAGAGAGGAGGGACAGAGAGGAGGGACAGAGACAGAGAGGAGGGACAGTGACAGAGAAGTGGGACAGAGACAGACGAGGGACAGAGAAAGAGAGGGACAGTGACAGAGAGGAGAGACAGTGACAGAGAGGAGGGACAGAGACAGAGAGGAGGGACAGAGACAGAGAGGAGGGACAGTGACAGAGAGGAGGGACAGAGTGCAGGGACAGTGACAGAGAGGAGGGACAGGGACAGTGACAGAGAGGAGAGACAGTGACAGAGAGGAGGGTCAGTGACAGAGAGGAGGGACAGTGACAGAGAGGAGGGACAGTGACAAAGAGGAGGGACAGAGACAGAGACGAGGGACAGTGACAGAGAGGAGGGACAGAGACAGAGAGGAGGGACAGAGACAGAAAGGAGGGACAGAAACAGAGAGGAGGAACAGTGACAGAGAGGAGGGACAGAGACAGAGAGGAGGGACAGAGACAGAGAGGAGGACAGAGACAGAGAGGAGGGACAGAGACAAAGAGGAGGGACAGTGAAAGGGAGGAGGCACAGTGACGGAGAGGAGGGACAGTGACAGAGAGGAGGGACAGAGAGGAGGGACAGAGACAGAGAGGAGGGACAGAGACAGAGAGGAGGGACAGAGACAGAGGAGGGACAGAGACAGAGAGGAGGGACAGAGACAGAGAGGAGGGACAGAAACAGAGAGGAGGGACAGAAACAGAGAGGAGGGACAGAAACAGAGAAGAGGAACAGTGACAGATAAGAGGGACAGTGACAGAGAGGAGGGACAGAGAGGAGGGACAGAGACAGAGAGGAGGGACAGTGACAGAGAAGTGGGACAGAGACAGATGAGGGACAGAGAAAGAGAGGGACAGTGACAGAGAGGACAGACAGTGACAGAGAGGAGGGACAGAGACAGAGAGGAGGGACAGAGACAGAGAGGAGGGACAGTGACAGAGAGGAGGGACAGAGAGGAGGGACAGAGACAGAGAGGAGGGACAGTGACAGAGAGGAGGGACAGTGACAGAGAGGTGGGACAGAGACAGAGACGAGGGACAGTGACAGAGAGGAGGGACAGAGAGGGACACTGACAGAGAGGAGGGACAGAGACAGAGTGGAGGGAGAGTAACAGAGAGGAGGGACAGGGACAGTGACAGAGAGGAGAGACAGTGACAGAGAGGAGGGACAGAGAGGACGGACAGAGACAGAGAGGAGGGACAGTGACAGAGAGGTGGGACAGTGACATAGAGGAGGGACAGTGACAGAGAGGAGGGACAGGGACAGTGACAGAGAGGAGAGACAGTGACAGAGAGGAAGGACAGAGACAGAGAGGAGGGACAGTGACAGAGAGGTGGGACAGAGACAGAGAGGAGGGACAGTGATAGATAGGTGGGATAGTGACAGAGAGGAGGGACAGAGACATAGAGGGACAGTGACAGAGAGGAGGGACAGAGACAGAGAGGAGGGACAGAGACAGAGAGGAGGGACAGTGACAGAGAGGATGGATGGACAGAGACAGAGAGGAGGGACAGTGACAGAGAGGAGGGACAGTGACAGAGAGGAAGGACAGAGTGGAGGGACAGTGACAGAGAGGAGGGACAGGGACAGTGACAGAGAGGAGAGACAGTGACAGAGAGGAGGGACAGTGACAGAGAGGAGGGACAGTGACAGAGAGGAGGGACAGAGAGGAGGGACAGAGACAGAGAGGAGGGACAGTGACAGAGAAGTGGGACAGAGACAAACGAGGGACAGAGAAAGAGAGGGACAGTGACAGAGAGGAGAGACAGTGACAGAGAGGAGGGACAGAGACAGAGAGGAGGGACAGAGACAGAGAGGAGGGACAGTGACAGAGAGGAGGGACAGAGTGCAGGGACAGTGACAGAGAGGAGGGACAGGGACAGTGACAGAGAGGAGAGACAGTGACAGAGAGGAGGGACAGTGACAGAGAGGAGGGACAGTGACAGAGAGGAGGGACAGTGACAGAGAGGAGGGACAGAGACAGAGACGAGGGACAGTGACAGAGCGGAGGGACAGAGACAGAGAGGAGGGACAGAGACAGAAAGGAGGGACAGAAACAGAGAGGAGGAACAGTGACAGAGAGGAGGGACAGAGACAGAGAGGAGGGACAGAGACAGAGAGGAGGGACAGAGACAGAGAGGAGGGACAGAGACAAAGAGGAGGGACAGTGACAGGGAGGAGGGACAGTGACGGAGAGGAGGGACAGTGACAGAGAGGAGGGACAGAGAGGAGGGACAGAGACAGAGAGGAGGGACAGAGACAGAGGAGGGACAGAGACAGAGAGGAGGGACAGTGATAGATAGGTGGGATAGTGACAGAGAGAAGGGACAGAGATGGACTGTGACAGAGAGGAGGGACAGAGACAGAGAGGAGGGACAGAGACAGAGAGGAGGGACAGTGACAGAGAGGATGGATGGACAGAGACAGAGAGGAGGGACAGTGACAGAGAGGAGGGACAGTGACAGGGAGGAAGGACAGAGTGGAGGGACAGTGACAGAGAGGAGGGACAGGGACAGTGACAGAGAGGAGAGACAGTGACAGAGAGGAGGGACAGTGACAGAGAGGAGGGACAGTGACAGAGAGGAGGGACAGAGAGGAGGGACAGAAACAGAGAGGAGGGACAGTGACAGAGAAGTGGGACAGAGACAAACGAGGGACAGAGAAAGAGAGGGACAGTGACAGAGAGGAGAGACAGTGACAGAGAGGAGGGACAGAGACAGAGAGGAGGGACAGAGACAGAGAGGAGGGACAGTGACAGAGAGGAGGGACAGAGTGCAGGGACAGTGACAGAGAGGAGGGACAGGGACAGTGACAGAGAGGAGAGACAGTGACAGAGAGGAGGGACAGTGACAGAGAGGAGGGACAGTGACAAAGAGGAGGGACAGTGACAGAGAGGAGGGACAGAGACAGAGACGAGGGACAGTGACAGAGAGGAGGGACAGAGACAGAGAGGAGGGACAGAGACAGAAAGGAGGGACAGAAACAGAGAGGAGGAACAGTGACAGAGAGGAGGGACAGAGACAGAGAGGATGGACAGAGACAGAGAGGAGGGACAGAGACAGAGAGGAGGGACAGAGACAAAGAGGAGGGACAGTGACAGGGAGGAGGGACAGTGACGGAGAGGAGGGACAGTGACAGAGAGGAGGGACAGAGAGGAGGGACAGAGACAGAGAGGAGGGACAGAGACAGAGGAGGGACAGAGACAGAGAGGAGGGACAGAGACAGAGAGGAGGGACAGAAACAGAGAGGAGGGACAGAAACAGAGAGGAGGGACAGAAACAGAGAAGAGGAACAGTGACAGATAAGAGGGACAGTGACAGAGAGGAGGGACAGAGAGGAGGGACAGAGACAGAGAGGAGGGACAGTGACAGAGAAGTGGGACAGAGACAGATGAGGGACAGAGAAAGAGAGGGACAGTGACAGAGAGGAGAGACAGTGACAGAGAGGAGGGACAGAGACAGAGAGGAGGGACAGAGACAGAGAGAAGGGACAGTGACAGAGAGGAGGGACAGAGAGGAGGGACAGAGACAGAGAGGAGGGACAGTGACAGAGAGGAGGGACAGTGACAGAGAGGTGGGACAGAGACAGAGACGAGGGACAGTGACAGAGAGGAGGGACAGAGAGGGACACTGACAGAGAGGAGGGACAGAGACAGAGTGGAGGGAGAGTAACAGAGAGGAGGGACAGGGACAGTGACAGAGAGGAGAGACAGTGACAGAGAGGAGGGACAGAGAGGACGGACAGAGACAGAGAGGAGGGACAGTGACAGAGAGGTGGGACAGTGACAGAGAGGAGGGACAGGGACAGTGACAGAGAGGAGAGACAGTGACAGAGAGGAAGGACAGAAACAGAGAGGAGGGACAGTGACAGAGAGGTGGGACAGAGACAGAGAGGAGGGACAGTGATAGATAGGTGGGATAGTGACAGAGAGGAGGGACAGAGACAGAGAGGGACTGTGACAGAGAGGAGGGACAGAGACAGAGAGGAGGGACAGAGACAGAGAGGAGGGAAAGTGACAGAGAGGATGGATGGACAGAGACAGAGAGGAGGGACAGTGACAGAGAGGAGGGACAGTGACAGAGAGGAAGGACAGAGTGGAGGGACAGTGACAGAGAGGAGGGACATGGACAGTGACAGAGAGGAGAGACAGTGACAGAGAGGAGGGACAGTGACAGAGAGGAGGGACAGTGACAGAGAGGAGGGACAGTGACAGAGAGGAGGGACAGAGACAGAGACGAGGGACAGTTACAGAGAGGAGGGACAGAGACAGAGAGGAGGGACAGAGACAGAAAGGAGGGACAGAAACAGAGAGGAGGGACAGTGACAGAGAGGAGGGACAGAGACAGAGAGGAGGGACAGTGACAGAGAAGTGGGACAGAGACAGACGAGGGACAGAGAAAGAGAGGGACAGTGACAGAGAGGAGAGACAGTGACAGAGAGGAGGGACAGAGACAGAGAGGAGGGACAGAAACAGAGAGGAGGGACAGTGACAGAGAGGAGGGACAGAGACAGAGAGGAGGGACAGTGACAGAGAGGAGGGACAGAGACAGAGAGGAGGGACAATAACAGAGAGGAAGGACAGTGACAGAGAGTTGGGACAGAGACAGAGACGAGGGACAGTGACAGAGAGGAGAGACAGAGAGGGACACTGACAGAGAGGAGGGACAGAGACAGAGTGGAGGGAGAGTAACAGAGAGGAGGGACAGGGACAGTGACAGAGAGGAGAGACAGTGACAGAGAGGAGGGACAGAGAGGACGGACAGAGACAGAGAGGAGGGACAGTGACAGAGAGGTGGGACAGTGACAGAGAGGATGGACAGTGACAGAGAGGAGGGACAGGGACAGTGACAGAGAGGAGAGACAGTGACAGAGAGGAAGGACAGAGACAGAGAGGAGGGACAGTGACAGAGAGGTGGGACAGAGACAGAGAGGAGGGACAGTGATAGATAGGTGGGACAGTGACAGAGAGGAGGGACAGAGACAGAGAGGAGGGACAGAGACAGAGAGGAGGGACAGTGACAGAGAGGAGGGACAGAGAGGAGGGACAGAGACAGAGAGGAGGGACAGTGACAGAGAGGAGGGACAGTGACAGAGAGGTGGGAGAGTAACAGAGAGGAGGGACAGGGACAGTGACAGAGAGGAGAGACAGTGACAGAGAGGAGGGACAGAGAGGACGGACAGAGACAGAGAGGAGGGACAGAGACAGAGACGAGGGACAGTGACAGAGCGGAGGGACAGAGACAGAGAGGAGGGACAGAGACAGAAAGGAGGGACAGAAACAGAGAGGAGGAACAGTGACAGAGAGGAGGGACTGAGACAGAGAGGAGGGACAGAGACAGAGAGGAGGGACAGAGACAGAGAGGAGGGACAGAGACAAAGAGGAGGGACAGTGACAGGGAGGAGGGACAGTGACGGAGAGGAGGGACAGTGACAGAGAGGAGGGACAGAGAGGAGGGACAGAGACAGAGAGGAGGGACAGAGACAGAGGAGGGACAGAGACAGAGAGGAGGGACAGTGATAGATAGGTGGGATAGTGACAGAGAGGAGGGACAGAGACAGAGATGGACAGTGACAGAGAGGAGGGACAGAGACAGAGAGGAGGGACAGAGATAGAGAGGAGGGACAGTGACAGAGAGGATGGATGGACAGAGACAGAGAGGTGGGACAGTGACAGAGAGGAGGGACAGTGACAGAGAGGAAGGACAAAGTGGAGGGACAGTGACAGAGAGGAGGGACAGGGACAGTGACAGAGAGGAGAGACAGTGACAGAGAGGAGGGACAGTGACAGAGAGGAGGGACAGTGACAGAGAGGAGGGACAGAGAGGAGGGACAGAAACAGAGAGGAGGGACAGTGACAGAGAAGTGGGACAGAGACAAACGAGGGACAGAGAAAGAGAGGGACAGTGACAGAGAGGAGAGACGGTGACAGAGAGGAGGGACAGAGACAGAGAGGAGGGACAGAGACAGAGAGGAGGGACAGTGACAGAGAGGAGGGACAGAGTGCAGGGACAGTGACAGAGAGGAGGGACAGGGACAGTGACAGAGAGGAGAGACAGTGACAGAGAGGAGGGACAGTGACAGAGAGGAGGGACAGTGACAGAGAGGAGGGACAGTGACAGAGAGGAGGGACAGAGACAGAGACGAGGGACAGTGACAGAGAGGAGGGACAGAGACAGAGAGGAGGGACAGAGACAGAAAGGAGGGACAGAAACAGAGAGGAGGAACAGTGACAGAGAGGAGGGACAGAGACAGAGAGGAGGGACAGAGACAGAGAGGAGGGACAGAGACAGAGAGGAGGGACAGAGACAAAGAGGAGGGACAGTGACAGGGAGGAGGGACAGTGACGGAGAGGAGGGACAGTGACAGAGAGGAGGGACAGAGAGGAGGGACAGAGACAGAGAGGAGGGACAGAGACAGAGGAGGGACAGAGACAGAGAGGAGGGACAGAGACAGAGAGGAGGGACAGAAACAGAGAGGAGGGACAGAAACAGAGAGGAGGGACAGAAACAGAGAAGAGGAACAGTGACAGATAAGAGGGACAGTGACAGAGAGGAGGGACAGAGAGGAGGGACAGAGACAGAGAGGAGGGACAGTGACAGAGAAGTGGGACAGAGACAGATGAGGGACAGAGAAAGAGAGGGACAGTGACAGAGAGGAAAGACAGTGACAGAGAGGAGGGACAGAGACAGAGAGGAGGGACAGAGACAGAGAGGAGGGACAGTGACAGAGAGGAGGGACAGAGAGGAGGGACAGAGACAGAGAGGAGGGACAGTGACAGAGAGGAGGGACAGTGACAGAGAGGTGGGACAGAGACAGAGACGAGGGTCAGTGACAGAGAGGAGGGACAGAGAGGGACACTGACAGAGAGGAGGGACAGAGACAGAGTGGAGGGAGAGTAACAGAGAGGAGGGACAGGGACAGTGACAGAGAGGAGAGACAGTGACAGAGAGGAGGGACAGAGAGGACGGACAGAGACAGAGAGGAGGGACAGTGACAGAGAGGTGGGAAAGTGACAGAGAGGAGGGACAGTGACAGAGAGGAGGGACAGGGACAGTGACAGAGAGGAGAGACAGTGACAGAGAGGAAGGACAGAAACAGAGAGGAGGGACAGTGACAGAGAGGTGGGACAGAGACAGAGAGGAGGGACAGTGATAGATAGGTGGGAAAGTGACAGAGAGGAGGGACAGAGACAGAGAGGGACAGTGACAGAGAGGAGGGACAGAGACAGAGAGGAGGGACAGAGACAGAGAGGAGGGACAGTGACAGAGAGGATGGATGGACAGAGACAGAGAGGAGGGACAGTGACAGAGAGGAGGGACAGTGACAGAGAGGAAGGACAGAGTGGAGGGACAGTGACAGAGAGGAGGGACAGGGACAGTGACAGAGAGGAGAGACAGTGACAGAGAGGAGGGACAGAGACAGAGACGAGGGACAGTTACAGAGAGGAGGGACAGAGACAGAGAGGAGGGACAGAGACAGAAAGGAGGGACAGAAACAGAGAGGAGGGACAGTGACAAAGAGGAGGGACAGAGACAGAGAGGAGGGACAGTGACAGAGAAGTGGGACAGAGACAGACGAGGGACAGAGAAAGAGAGGGACAGTGACAGAGAGGAGAGACAGTGACAGAGAGGAGGGACAGAGACAGAGAGGAGGGACAGAGACAGAGAGGAGGGACAGTGACAGAGAGGAGGGACAGAGAGGAGGGACAGAGACAGAGAGGAGGGACAATAACAGAGAGGAGGGACAGTGACAGAGAGGTGGGACAGAGACAGAGACGAGGGACAGTGACAGAGAGGAGAGACAGAGAGGGACACTGACAGAGAGGAGGGATAGAGACAGAGTGGAGGGAGAGTAACAGAGAGGAGGGACAGGGACAGTGACAGAGAGGAGAGACAGTGACAGAGAGGAGGGACAGAGAGGACGGACAGAGACAGAGAGGAGGGACAGTGACAGAGAGGTGGGACAGTGACAGAGAGGAGGGACAGGGACAGTGACAGAGAGGAGAGACAGTGACAGAGAGGAGGGACAGAGAGGACGGACAGAGACAGAGAGGAGGGTCAGAGACAGAGAGGAGGGACAGAGACAGAGAGGAGGGACAGAGACAGAGGAGGGACAGAGACAGAGAGGAGGGACAGAGACAGAGAGGAGGGACAGAAACAGAGAGGAGGGACAGGAACAGAGAAGAGGAACAGTGACAGATAAGAGGGACAGTGACAGAGAGGAGGGACAGAGAGGAGGGACAGAGACAGAGAGGAGGGACAGTGACAGAGAAGTGGGACAGAGACAGACGAGGGACAGAGAAAGAGAGGGACAGTGACAGAGAGGAGAGACAGTGACAGAGAGGAGGGACAGAGACAGAGAGGAGGGACAGAGACAGAGAGGAGGGACAGTGACAGAGAGGAGGGACAGAGTGCAGGGACAGTGACAGAGAGGAGGGACAGGGACAGTGACAGAGAGGAGAGACAGTGACAGAGAGGAGGGTCAGTGACAGAGAGGAGGGACAGTGACAGAGAGGAGGGACAGTGACAAAGAGGAGGGACAGAGACAGAGACGAGGGACAGTGACAGAGAGGAGGGACAGAGACAGAGAGGAGGGACAGAGACAGAAAGGAGGGACAGAAACAGAGAGGAGGAACAGTGACAGAGAGGAGGGACAGAGACAGAGAGGAGGGACAGAGACAGAGAGGAGGACAGAGACAGAGAGGAGGGACAGAGACAAAGAGGAGGGACAGTGACAGGGAGGAGGGACAGTGACGGAGAGGAGGGACAGTGACAGAGAGGAGGGACAGAGAGGAGGGACAGAGACAGAGAGGAGGGACAGAGACAGAGAGGAGGGACAGAGACAGAGGAGGGACAGAGACAGAGAGGAGGGACAGAGACAGAGAGGAGGGACAGAAACAGAGAGGAGGGACAGAAACAGAGAGGAGGGACAGAAACAGAGAAGAGGAACAGTGACAGAGAAGTGGGACAGAGACAGATGAGGGACAGAGAAAGAGAGGGACAGTGACAGAGAGGACAGACAGTGACAGAGAGGAGGGACAGAGACAGAGAGGAGGGACAGAGACAGAGAGGAGGGACAGTGACAGAGAGGAGGGACAGAGAGGAGGGACAGAGACAGAGAGGAGGGACAGTGACAGAGAGGAGGGACAGTGACAGAGAGGTGGGACAGAGACAGAGACGAGGGACAGTGACAGAGAGGAGGGACAGAGAGGGACACTGACAGAGAGGAGGGACAGAGACAGAGTGGAGGGAGAGTAACAGAGAGGAGGGACAGGGACAGTGACAGAGAGGAGAGACAGTGACAGAGAGGAGGGACAGAGAGGACGGACAGAGACAGAGAGGAGGGACAGTGACAGAGAGGTGGGACAGTGACATAGAGGAGGGACAGTGACAGAGAGGAGGGACAGGGACAGTGACAGAGAGGAGAGACAGTGACAGAGAGGAAGGACAGAGACAGAGAGGAGGGACAGTGACAGAGAGGTGGGACAGAGACAGAGAGGAGGGACAGTGATAGATAGGTGGGATAGTGACAGAGAGGAGGGACAGAGACATAGAGGGACAGTGACAGAGAGGAGGGACAGAGACAGAGAGGAGGGACAGAGACAGAGAGGAGGGACAGTGACAGAGAGGATGGATGGACAGAGACAGAGAGGAGGGACAGTGACAGAGAGGAGGGACAGTGACAGAGAGGAAGGACAGAGTGGAGGGACAGTGACAGAGAGGAGGGACAGGGACAGTGACAGAGAGGAGAGACAGTGACAGAGAGGAGGGACAGTGACAGAGAGGAGGGACAGTGACAGAGAGGAGGGACAGAGAGGAGGGACAGAGACAGAGAGGAGGGACAGTGACAGAGAAGTGGGACAGAGACAAACGAGGGACAGAGAAAGAGAGGGACAGTGACAGAGAGGAGAGACAGTGACAGAGAGGAGGGACAGAGACAGAGAGGAAGGACAGAGACAGAGAGGAGGGACAGTGACAGAGAGGAGGGACAGAGTGCAGGGACAGTGACAGAGAGGAGGGACAGGGACAGTGACAGAGAGGAGAGACAGTGACAGAGAGGAGGGACAGTGACAGAGAGGAGGGACAGTGACAGAGAGGAGGGACAGTGACAGAGAGGAGGGACAGAGACAGAGACGAGGGACAGTGACAGAGCGGAGGGACAGAGACAGAGAGGAGGGACAGAGACAGAAAGGAGGGACAGAAACAGAGAGGAGGAACAGTGACAGAGAGGAGGGACAGAGACAGAGAGGAGGGACAGAGACAGAGAGGAGGGACAGAGACAGAGAGGAGGGACAGAGACAAAGAGGAGGGACAGTGACAGGGAGGAGGGACAGTGACGGAGAGGAGGGACAGTGACAGAGAGGAGGGACAGAGAGGAGGGACAGAGACAGAGAGGAGGGACAGAGACAGAGGAGGGACAGAGACAGAGAGGAGGGACAGTGATAGATAGGTGGGATAGTGACAGAGAGAAGGGACAGAGATGGACTGTGACAGAGAGGAGGGACAGAGACAGAGAGGAGGGACAGAGACAGAGAGGAGGGACAGTGACAGAGAGGATGGATGGACAGAGACAGAGAGGAGGGACAGTGACAGAGAGGAGGGACAGTGACAGGGAGGAAGGACAGAGTGGAGGGACAGTGACAGAGAGGAGGGACAGGGACAGTGACAGAGAGGAGAGACAGTGACAGAGAGGAGGGACAGTGACAGAGAGGAGGGACAGTGACAGAGAGGAGGGACAGAGAGGAGGGACAGAAACAGAGAGGAGGGACAGTGACAGAGAAGTGGGACAGAGACAAACGAGGGACAGAGAAAGAGAGGGACAGTGACAGAGAGGAGAGACAGTGACAGAGAGGAGGGACAGAGACAGAAAGGAGGGACAGAGACAGAGAGGAGGGACAGTGACAGAGAGGAGGGACAGAGTGCAGGGACAGTGACAGAGAGGAGGGACAGGGACAGTGACAGAGAGGAGAGACAGTGACAGAGAGGAGGGACAGTGACAGAGAGGAGGGACAGAGACAGAGACGAGGGACAGTGACAGAGAGGAGGGACAGAGACAGAGAGGAGGGACAGAGACAGAAAGGAGGGACAGAAACAGAGAGGAGGAACAGTGACAGAGAGGAGGGACAGAGACAGAGAGGAGGGACAGAGACAGAGAGGAGGGACAGAGACAGAGAGGAGGGACAGAGACAAAGAGGAGGGACAGTGACAGGGAGGAGGGACAGTGACGGAGAGGAGGGACAGTGACAGAGAGGAGGGACAGAGAGGAGGGACAGAGACAGAGAGGAGGGACAGAGACAGAGAGGAGGGACAGAGACAGAGACGAGGGACAGTGACAGAGAGGAGGGACAGAGACAGAGAGGAGGGACAGAGACAGAAAGGAGGGACAGAAACAGAGAGGAGGAACAGTGACAGAGAGGAGGGACAGAGACAGAGAGGAGGGACAGAGACAGAGAGGAGGGACAGAGACAGAGAGGAGGGACAGAGACAAAGAGGAGGGACAGTGACAGGGAGGAGGGACAGTGACGGAGAGGAGGGACAGTGACAGAGAGGAGGGACAGAGAGGAGGGACAGAGACAGAGAGGAGGGACAGAGACAGAGGAGGGACAGAGACAGAGAGGAGGGACAGAGACAGAGAGGAGGGACAGAAACAGAGAGGAGGGACAGAAACAGAGAGGAGGGACAGAAACAGAGAAGAGGAACAGTGACAGATAAGAGGGACAGTGACAGAGAGGAGGGACATAGAGGAGGGACAGAGACAGAGAGGAGGGACAGTGACAGAGAAGTGGGACAGAGACAGATGAGGGACAGAGAAAGAGAGGGACAGTGACAGAGAGGAGAGACAGTGACAGAGAGGAGGGACAGAGACAGAGAGGAGGGACAGAGACAGAGAGGAGGGATAGTGACAGAGAGGAGGGACAGAGAGGAGGGACAGAGACAGAGAGGAGGGACAGTGACAGAGAGGAGGGACAGTGACAGAGAGGTGGGACAGAGACAGAGACGAGGGACAGTGACAGAGAGGAGGGACAGAGAGGGACACTGACAGAGAGGAGGGACAGAGACAGAGTGGAGGGAGAGTAACAGAGAGGAGGGACAGGGACAGTGACAGAGAGGAGAGACAGTGACAGAGAGGAGGGACAGAGAGGACGGACAGAGACAGAGAGGAGGGACAGTGACAGAGAGGTGGGACAGTGACAGAGAGGAGGGACAGGGACAGTGACAGAGAGGAGAGACAGTGACAGAGAGGAAGGACAGAAACAGAGAGGAGGGACAGTGACAGAGAGGTGGGACAGAGACAGAGAGGAGGGACAGTGATAGATAGGTGGGATAGTGACAGAGAGGAGGGACAGAGACAGAGAGGGACTGTGACAGAGAGGAGGGACAGAGACAGAGAGGAGGGACAGAGACAGAGAGGAGGGAAAGTGACAGAGAGGATGGATGGACAGAGACAGAGAGGAGGGACAGTGACAGAGAGGAGGGACAGGGACAGTGACAGAGAGGAGAGACAGTGACAGAGAGGAGGGACAGTGACAGAGAGGAGGGACAGTGACAGAGAGGAGGGACAGTGACAGAGAGGAGGGACAGAGACAGAGACGAGGGACAGTTACAGAGAGGAGGGACAGAGACAGAGAGGAGGGACAGAGACAGAAAGGAGGGACAGAAACAGAGAGGAGGGACAGTGACAGAGAGGAGGGACAGAGACAGAGAGGAGGGACAGTGACAGAGAAGTGGGACAGAGACAGACGAGGGACAGAGAAAGAGAGGGACAGTGACAGAGAGGAGAGACAGTGACAGAGAGGAGGGACAGAGACAGAGAGGAGGGACAGAAACAGAGAGGAGGGACAGTGACAGAGAGGAGGGACAGAGACAGAGAGGAGGGACAGTGACAGAGAGGAGGGACAGAGACAGAGAGGAGGGACAATAACAGAGAGGAAGGACAGTGACAGAGAGGTGGGACAGAGACAGAGACGAGGGACAGTGACAGAGAGGAGAGACAGAGAGGGACACTGACAGAGAGGAGGGACAGAGACAGAGTGGAGGGAGAGTAACAGAGAGGAGGGACAGGGACAGTGACAGAGAGGAGAGACAGTGACAGAGAGGAGGGACAGAGAGGACGGACAGAGACAGAGAGGAGGGACAGTGACAGAGAGGTGGGACAGTGACAGAGAGGATGGACAGTGACAGAGAGGAGGGACAGGGACAGTGACAGAGAGGAGAGACAGTGACAGAGAGGAAGGACAGAGACAGAGAGGAGGGACAGTGACAGAGAGGTGGGACAGAGACAGAGAGGAGGGACAGTGATAGATAGGTGGGACAGTGACAGAGAGGAGGGACAGAGACAGAGAGGAGGGACAGAGACAGAGAGGAGGGACAGTGACAGAGAGGAGGGACAGAGAGGAGGGACAGAGACAGAGAGGAGGGACAGTGACAGAGAGGAGGGACAGTGACAGAGAGGTGGGAGAGTAACAGAGAGGAGGGACAGGGACAGTGACAGAGAGGAGAGACAGTGACAGAGAGGAGGGACAGAGAGGACGGACAGAGACAGAGAGGAGGGACAGAGACAGAGACGAGGGACAGTGACAGAGCGGAGGGACAGAGACAGAGAGGAGGGACAGAGACAGAAAGGAGGGACAGAAACAGAGAGGAGGAACAGTGACAGAGAGGAGGGACTGAGACAGAGAGGAGGGACAGAGACAGAGAGGAGGGACAGAGACAGAGAGGAGGGACAGAGACAAAGAGGAGGGACAGTGACAGGGAGGAGGGACAGTGACGGAGAGGAGGGACAGTGACAGAGAGGAGGGACAGAGAGGAGGGACAGAGACAGAGAGGAGGGACAGAGACAGAGGAGGGACAGAGACAGAGAGGAGGGACAGTGATAGATAGGTGGGATAGTGACAGAGAGGAGGGACAGAGACAGAGATGGACAGTGACAGAGAGGAGGGACAGAGACAGAGAGGAGGGACAGAGATAGAGAGGAGGGACAGTGACAAAGAGGATGGATGGACAGAGACAGAGAGGTGGGACAGTGACAGAGAGGAGGGACAGTGACAGAGAGGAAGGACAAAGTGGAGGGACAGTGACAGAGAGGAGGGACAGGGACAGTGACAGAGAGGAGAGACAGTGACAGAGAGGAGGGACAGTGACAGAGAGGAGGGACAGTGACAGAGAGGAGGGACAGAGAGGAGGGACAGAAACAGAGAGGAGGGACAGTGACAGAGAAGTGGGACAGAGACAAACGAGGGACAGAGAAAGAGAGGGACAGTGACAGAGAGGAGAGACGGTGACAGAGAGGAGGGACAGAGACAGAGAGGAGGGACAGAGACAGAGAGGAGGGACAGTGACAGAGAGGAGGGACAGAGTGCAGGGACAGTGACAGAGAGGAGGGACAGGGACAGTGACAGAGAGGAGAGACAGTGACAGAGAGGAGGGACAGTGACAGAGAGGAGGGACAGTGACAGAGAGGAGGGACAGTGACAGAGAGGAGGGACAGAGACAGAGACGAGGGACAGTGACAGAGAGGAGGGACAGAGACAGAGAGGAGGGACAGAGACAGAAAGGAGGGACAGAAACAGAGAGGAGGAACAGTGACAGAGAGGAGGGACAGAGACAGAGAGGAGGGACAGAGACAGAGAGGAGGGACAGAGACAGAGAGGAGGGACAGAGACAAAGAGGAGGGACAGTGACAGGGAGGAGGGACAGTGACGGAGAGGAGGGACAGTGACAGAGAGGAGGGACAGAGAGGAGGGACAGAGACAGAGAGGAGGGACAGAGACAGAGGAGGGACAGAGACAGAGAGGAGGGACAGAGACAGAGAGGAGGGACAGAAACAGAGAGGAGGGACAGAAACAGAGAGGAGGGACAGAAACAGAGAAGAGGAACAGTGACAGATAAGAGGGACAGTGACAGAGAGGAGGGACAGAGAGGAGGGACAGAGACAGAGAGGAGGGACAGTGACAGAGAAGTGGGACAGAGACAGATGAGGGACAGAGAAAGAGAGGGACAGTGACAGAGAGGAGAGACAGTGACAGAGAGGAGGGACAGAGACAGAGAGGAGGGACAGAGACAGAGAGGAGGGACAGTGACAGAGAGGAGGGACAGAGAGGAGGGACAGAGACAGAGAGGAGGGACAGTGACAGAGAGGAGGGACAGTGACAGAGAGGTGGGACAGAGACAGAGACGAGGGTCAGTGACAGAGAGGAGGGACAGAGAGGGACACTGACAGAGAGGAGGGACAGAGACAGAGTGGAGGGAGAGTAACAGAGAGGAGGGACAGGGACAGTGACAGAGAGGAGAGACAGTGACAGAGAGGAGGGACAGAGAGGACGGACAGAGACAGAGAGGAGGGACAGTGACAGAGAGGTGGGAAAGTGACAGAGAGGAGGGACAGTGACAGAGAGGAGGGACAGGGACAGTGACAGAGAGGAGAGACAGTGACAGAGAGGAAGGACAGAAACAGAGAGGAGGGACAGTGACAGAGAGGTGGGACAGAGACAGAGAGGAGGGACAGTGATAGATAGGTGGGAAAGTGACAGAGAGGAGGGACAGAGACAGAGAGGGACAGTGACAGAGAGGAGGGACAGAGACAGAGAGGAGGGACAGAGACAGAGAGGAGGGACAGTGACAGAGAGGATGGATGGACAGAGACAGAGAGGAGGGACAGTGACAGAGAGGAGGGACAGTGACAGAGAGGAAGGACAGAGTGGAGGGACAGTGACAGAGAGGAGGGACAGGGACAGTGACAGAGAGGAGAGACAGTGACAGAGAGGAGGGACAGAGACAGAGACGAGGGACAGTTACAGAGAGGAGGGACAGAGACAGAGAGGAGGGACAGAGACAGAAAGGAGGGACAGAAACAGAGAGGAGGGACAGTGACAAAGAGGAGGGACAGAGACAGAGAGGAGGGACAGTGACAGAGAAGTGGGACAGAGACAGACGAGGGACAGAGAAAGAGAGGGACAGTGACAGAGATGAGAGACAGTGACAGAGAGGAGGGACAGAGACAGAGAGGAGGGACAGAGACAGAGAGGAGGGACAGTGACAGAGAGGAGGGACAGAGAGGAGGGACAGAGACAGAGAGGAGGGACAATAACAGAGAGGAGGGACAGTGACAGAGAGGTGGGACAGAGACAGAGACGAGGGACAGTGACAGAGAGGAGAGACAGAGAGGGACACTGACAGAGAGGAGGGATAGAGACAGAGTGGAGGGAGAGTAACAGAGAGGAGGGACAGGGACAGTGACAGAGAGGAGAGACAGTGACAGAGAGGAGGGACAGAGAGGACGGACAGAGACAGAGAGGAGGGACAGTGACAGAGAGGTGGGACAGTGACAGAGAGGATGGACAGTGACAGAGAGGAGGGACAGGGACAGTGACAGAGAGGAGAGACAGTGACAGAGAGGAAGGACAGAGACAGAGAGGAGGGACAGTGACAGAGAGGTGGGACAGAGACAGAGAGGAGGGACAGTGATAGATAGATGGGACAGTGACAGAGAGGAGGGACAGAGACAGAGAGGAGGGACAGAGACAGAGAGGAGGGACAGTGACAGAGAGGAGGGACAGAGAGGAGGGACAGAGACAGAGAGGAGGGACAGTGACAGAGAGGAGGGACAGTGACAGAGAGGTGGGAGAGTAACAGAGAGGAGGGACAGGGACAGTGACAGAGAGGAGAGACAGTGACAGAGAGGAGGGACAGAGAGGACGGACAGAGACAGAGAGGAGGGACAGTGACAGAGAGGTGGGACAGTGACAGAGAGGAGGGACAGTGACAGAGAGGAGGGACAGGGACAGTGACAGAGAGGAGAGACAGTGACAGAGAGGAAGGACAGAGACAGAGAGGAGGGACAGTGACAGAGAGGTGGGACAGAGACAGAGAGGAGGGACAGTGATAGATAGGTGGGATAGTGACAGAGAGGAGGGACAGAGACAGAGAGGGACAGTGACAGAGAGGAGGGACAGAGACAGAGAGGAGGGACAGAGACAGAGAGGAGGGACAGTGACAGAGAGGATGGATGGACAGAGACAGAGAGGAGGGACAGTGACAGAGAGGAGGGACAGTGACAGAGAGGAAGGACAGAGTGGAGGGACAGAGACAGAGAGGAGGGACAGTGAAAGAGAGGAGGGACAGTGACAGAGAGGAGGGACAGACAGAGAGGAGGGACAGAGACAGAGAGGAGGGACAGTGACAGAGAGGTGGGACAGTGACAGAGAGGATGGACAGTGACAGAGAGGAGGGACAGGGACAGTGACAGAGAGGAGAGACAGTGACAGAGAGGAAGGACAGAGACAGAGAGGAGGGACAGTGACAGAGAGGTGGGACAGAGACAGAGAGGAGGGACAGTGATAGATAGATGGGACAGTGACAGAGAGGAGGGACAGAGACAGAGAGGAGGGACAGAGACAGAGAGGAGGGACAGTGACAGAGAGGAGGGACAGAGAGGAGGGACAGAGACAGAGAGGAGGGACAGTGACAGAGAGGAGGGACAGTGACAGAGAGGTGGGAGAGTAACAGAGAGGAGGGACAGGGACAGTGACAGAGAGGAGAGACAGTGACAGAGAGGAGGGACAGAGAGGACGGACAGAGACAGAGAGGAGGGACAGTGACAGAGAGGTGGGACAGTGACAGAGAGGAGGGACAGTGACAGAGAGGAGGGACAGGGACAGTGACAGAGAGGAGAGACAGTGACAGAGAGGAAGGACAGAGACAGAGAGGAGGGACAGTGACAGAGAGGTGGGACAGAGACAGAGAGGAGGGACAGTGATAGATAGGTGGGATAGTGACAGAGAGGAGGGACAGAGACAGAGAGGGACAGTGACAGAGAGGAGGGACAGAGACAGAGAGGAGGGACAGAGACAGAGAGGAGGGACAGTGACAGAGAGGATGGATGGACAGAGACAGAGAGGAGGGACAGTGACAGAGAGGAGGGACAGTGACAGAGAGGAAGGACAGAGTGGAGGGACAGAGACAGAGAGGAGGGACAGTGACAGAGAGGATGGATGGACAGAGACAGAGAGGAGGGACAGTGACAGAGAGGAGGGACAGAGACAGAGAGGAGAGACAGTGACAGAGAGGAGGGACAGAGACAGAGAGGAGGGACAGAGACAGAGAGGAGGGACAGAGACAGAGAGGAGGGACAGACAGAGAGGGACAGAGACAGAGAGGAGGGACAGACAGATAGGGACAGAGACAGAGAGGAGGGACAGACAGATAGGGACAGAGACAGAGAGGAGGGACAAAGACAGACAGAGAGGGACAGAGACAGAGAGGAGGGACAGACAGAGAGGGACAGAGACAGAGAGGAGGGACAGAGACAGAGAGGAGGGACAGTGACAGAGAGGAGGGACAGAGACAGAGAGGAGGGACAGAGACAGAGAGGAGGGACAGAGACAGAGAGGAGGGACAGTGACAGAGAGGAGGGACAGAGACAGAGAGGAGGGACAGTGACAGAGAGGAGGGACAGAGAGTAGGGACAGTGACAGAGAGGAGGGACAGTGACAGAGAGGAGGGACAGAGACAGAGAGGAGGGACAGAGACAGAGAGGAGGGACAGAGACAGATAGGAGGGACAGAGACAGAGAGGAGGGACAGGGACAGAGGAGGGACATGCGCTGTATTTTATTACTCCATTTACACACTCATAAGCAACACTACTATATTTTTACTATCTATTCACTATCAATTAACATATATATTTGTGTGTGTGTGTGTTTTTCTTGATCTATCAGTCTGTGTATGTATGTCTATGTGTGTGTGTCTGTTTCTGTCAGTCAGTGTGTGTATGTGAGTGTCTGTGTGTCTGTTTCTTTCAGTATATGTGTCTGTAAGTGTACAGTATGTGTATGTGTGTGTGTGTGTCTGTGTATGTGTCAGTGTGTGTCTTTGTATATGTTGTCAGTATATGTGTCTGTCAGTGTATGTCTGTGTATGTGTGTATGTATATGTTAGTGTATGTGTGTGTCAGTGTATGTGTGTGTCTGTGTATCTATCTGTATATCTATTTTTAACAAACAGAAAATAAAACTTACATTGGGAACTGTCCCCTGCCCATATATCCTGTCCCCTCTTATTATACCAGACAGTAATATATTTTACCTTTAGTTATTGGGATCAGCAGGTTCTCTGATGCAGCAGGAAAGGTGAGAGGTTTGCTGTGTCTGTAGGAACACAGGAGTATTTAAGGGAGAGAAGGAGGGAGAGAGAGGTGGGACAGTGACAGAGAGGGGGGACAGTGACAGAGTAATTTATTGCTTATCACACACTGAATGATTACACAGGAAAGTCATCAAGAGACTCTTCAAGGGGAGGTCCCAATAAGGCTTTATATACACATTTCTCATTTTCATAGTCTAACATTGTTTACCAAGCAGATTATAATGACGTGACGCGTACATTCGGTTAGCGCGTGGTCTAGTCCCTATACTAAGTTGATCATTTTAAAGGTCACTAAAATTAGTAAAAACTGCTATTAAAACCGCTACATACAGTACAACAACAAGTTACGTCAGGGTACATCTTATCAATACAATTATGTACAAAAAAAGAATACATCGTATCACTACAAATCTGTACAACAACAGAATACATCTTATCACTATACTTCTGTACAACAACAGTATACATCGTATCACTATAATTCTGTACAACAACAGAATACATCTTATCACTGTACTTCTGGGCATTGAGCCAGAGGCACAGCCTTGAAAATCTACTGTCAGCGAAACTCATCCTTACAAACACATTCTTGCACCAAGAAATCAGTTTCAAGTGATTCCTCCTGCTGCTGCACATGCCTGCGCGGTCTCTGGGCACGATCAATGCCTAAAGGCAATGTGATCACGGCGCGCGCGGACGCCTCCGTGCGGGCTGCGGCAGCATGGACTTAGCCTAATGAGAGCAGCTGTAATTGAGGAAGGGAATATGCTGTTGGAGAGAGCCATTGAGTGGTAGAAATATTGATGCATTACACATGCATAGGAGATCCCTTCATGTTTAAGGGCTGGCAGTGTTCGCAGCTTGCTGAGATAAGAGTCCGCAGCATCTGCATCGCCAAACCCACAGTCAGGCAGCTTAACCCTCCAGTTACACTTCTGAATGTGCAACACAATTTGGTTGTAGTCCACATCAGTTATCATTGGTCCCTCATGGCACAGCATGAAGGTGCAGTAGATGTTCATGGTGTAAGATATATATACCGCATTTCCTCGATTGTAAGACGCCTTCGATTGTAAGATGCACCATCGATTTGGCCCTTACAATCGAGGAAAATTAAATTTTCAGTTACCATGAAGCGGGCGGCGGCAGGAGAGGTCCCACATCTGCAAATGGTTGAAGATGGACAGCGGGTGGGTGTGCGGCAGCAGGACAGGTCCAAAATCTGCAGGTGAATGAAGATATGAAGACAGCGGGCGTGCGGTGGGGTGCGGCTGCAGGAGATCCTAATTGCAGGAGAGCTGAGCAGGAGCAGAGCGGCATAGGGGAATGACTTCGGAGGTGCACACTGTAACCGGAAGTCAGACACCGGTCAACTTCCGGTGTTACAGTGTGCACCTCCCAAGCCATTCCCCTACGCCGCTCTGCTCCTGCTATTATGATCTATTAGCCGCCTCCACCACTGCACGCCCGCTGTCTTCTTATCTTCATTCACCTGCAGACTTGTGACTTGTCCTGCCGCCGCTACCGCACTCCCGCCCGCTGCCATCTTCAACCATCTGCAGACCTGGGACCTCTCCTGAAACATGTTAAGTGAAAAGAAGGGGTTAGTACTGTAGATATTCTTTTTAATACATCGATTCTAAGACGCACCCCGATTTCAGACATGTGAAAATCGAAAAAAAGATGCGTCTTAGAATTGAGGAAATAGGGTATATATATATATATATATATATATATATATATATATATATATATATATATATATATATATATATATATATATATATATATATATATAACAAAAAGAAGAAAGCGCCCGATCCTAGTGTATTATATTAAGATACAAAATGTAATGTTCCATATATATATATATATCTTATACTATATTAGTGAAAGCACTGTATGCCTGCCTGCCTGCCTGCCTGCCTGCCTGCCTGGATGTCCGGTGTCCCTAGGGGAAATCTCATTGGTCCCTTGGTCCGCCCCCGCACACCTCTCATTGGCCTGAGGCGGAGTGACGGGCCAAAGGACACACACACAGGGACACACACACAGGGACACACACACAGGGACACACACACAGGGACACACACACAGGGACACACACAGGGACACACAGACACACACACACAGGGACACACACACACAGGGACACACACACACAGGGACACACACACACAGGGACACACACACACAGGGACACACACTCTCCCCCGTCAGTTGGACTGCAGCTCACCTTCCACACCCCCCCCCCTCCTCTCCCGGTGCCCCTCCTCTCCCGGTGCCCCTCACTCTCTCCCCCCTCCCCACCTCACCCAAATCCCCACGCTCCGCAACATCCCCAGCCGCACCATCACCCTCACCGTGCGCCGCGGAGGAAGCGCGGCCCTCCTGCTCAGCAGCAAACTCCAGGCTCCTCCCCCCTCGCGGCGTGGCCCTCCTGCTCTCCCCCTCACGTGAGCCGCTACCGGAGAGGGGAAGCGCGGCCCGGGCCTCCTGCTCTCCCCCTCACATGCGCCGCTACCGGAGAGGGGAAGTGCGGCGCGGGACTCCCCATCACGTGCGCCGCTACCGGAGAGGGGAAGCGCGGCGCGGGACTCCTGCCACTCTTGCCCCCCCCCCCCAGCTTCCCGAACTCACCTCCTGCCCCAGCCAGATGCCACGGGGTCAAGGTAAGTCACCCACCGTCTCCCACCCATGCACTGTCACCCAGTCACCCACACACTCACCCACCCACCCAGTCACTTTCACCCACCCACCCAGTCACCCACCCACTCACTCAGTCACCCACTCAGTCACCTACTCAGTCACTCACTCAGTCAGCCACCCACTCAGTCACCCACCCACTCAGTAACCCACCCACCCACTCACTTAGTCACCCAAAAACTCACTTATTCACCCACCCACTCACTCAGTCACCCACCCACTCACTCAGTCACCCACTCACTCAGTCACCCACCCACTCACTTAGTCACCCACCCACTCAATCACCCACCCACTCACTCAGTCACCCACTCAGTCACCCACCCACACACCCAGTCACTTTCACCCACCCAGTCACTTTCACCCAGTCACCCACTTTCACCCAGTCACCCACCCACCCACTCAGTCAGTCAGTCACCCACTCACCCACCCAGTCACCCACTCACCCACCCAGTCACTCACCCACCCAGTCAGTCACCCACTCACCCACCCAGTCAGTCACCCACTCACCCACCCAGTCAGTCACCCACTCACCCACCCAGTCAGTCACCCACTCACCCACCCAGTCAGTCACCCACTCACCCACCCAGCCAGTCACCCAGTCAGTCACCCACTCACCCACCCAGTCAGTCACCCACTCACCCACCCAGTCAGTCACCCACTCACCCAGTCAGTCACCCACTCACCCACCCAGTCAGTCAAGTCACCCATTCACCCACCCACCCAGTCACCCATTCACCCACCCAGTCAGTCTCCCACTCACCCACCCAGTCAGTCACCCACCCACCGACCCAACTCACCCACCCAACCACCGACCCAAAGTCACCCACCGACCCAAAGTCACCCACCCACCGACCCAAAGTCAAACCGACCCAAAGTCACCCACCCACCGACCCAAAGTCACACACCCACCGACCCAAAGTCACCCACCCACCGAACCAAAGTCAAACCGACCCAAAGTCACCCACCCACCGACCCAAAGTTACCCACCCACCGACCCAAAGTCAAACGCCCCCCCAAAATTACATCCCGGGCAACGCCGGGTCTCTCAGCTAGTATATATATATATATATATATATATATGCAAATATAACTGTATGCTCATCTGCATGTCTTAGGCAGGTCTGCAACCCCGCCTTTCCCCATCATCACCCAGCATACAGCACTTCCACTGCAGCAAGGGATTCTGGGAAATGACATGCAAATGAGCACACAGTGTCACTTTTTGCCTCAATAACCATTTTTATCATGGTTCCCTATAGGCTTAAGCTTGCTGCATGGTCACAGCTTTGAGCACAGCCAGGGTTAAGGTGCATACCCAGAAAACCACCCACAGACAGCTGTTTCGACCTAGATGGTATATATATATATAAATATATATATAAAGAATATCACTTGTGAGCACATTCAAATGTCTTAGACAGGTCTACAACCCTGCCTTTCACCATTATCCCCCAGCATACAGTGCTCCCACTTCAGCAAGGGATTCTGGGAAATTACATGCAAATGAGCACACAATGTGTCACCTTTTGCCTGGAATATTCATTCACATGGAGCCCATTTAATCTGATGTATCGCCGTTCACACTGCATGGGACTAGAAAAGCAAGTTTAAACCACTCCCAGACATATTTCAACCTTGATGGGTATCATCAGTGTGAGGTTGGGTTAAACTTGCTTTGAAATATTTCTAGGCTGGGTGGGTTTACCATATCACATTTTAAGTTATGGCGGGTGAAAAAGGCGACAGAAAACCTCCACCGTTAGCATATAGCCAATAAAGAATATCACTTGTGAGCACATTCACATGTCTAAGACTGAGGTACTCCACTCACGACTTTAGCCCAAGCTGAAAAAGTTCCATGTATTACAACCCTCTGTTGTCTGTCCTTTAACCAGTTTTCATTTCAGGTGCATATTTTATTACTGAGTCCAATTTTCTTTATTTTGTACACCAACCTCTTATGTGGAACTGTATCAAAAGCTTTTGCAAAATCTAAGTAGACCACATCAATTGCATTACCCTGGTCTAAATTCCTACTTACCTCCTCAAAGTAACAAATAAGGTTAGTTTGGCATGATCTATCCTTCATAAATCCATGCTGACTATTACTAATAATTTTGTTTTCCATTAGGTATTACTGAATATTATCCCGTATTAAACCTTCAAGTAGTTTCCCCACTATTGAAGTCAGGCTTACAGGTCTGTAATTCCTCGGTTGTGATCTAGCTCCCTTTTTAAATATAGGCACCACTTCTGCTTTACGCCAATCTTGTGGTACTGAGCCTGTGGAAATGTAGTCCTTGAATATTAAATATAATGGTTTGTCTATTACTGAGCTTAACTCCTTGAGAACTCTTGGATGTATGCCATCGGGGACAGGTGCCTTATTTACTTTAATTTTTTCAAGTCGCTTATGAACTTCTTCCTCAGTTAACCAATTGTTCACTAATATGGAGGTTGTGGCTTCCACCTGCGGCACTACTATTGAACTTGATTCTTCCTTGGTAAACACAGAGGCAAATAATGTGTTTAATACCTCTGCTTTTTCCTTATCTCCAATAATCTGCCTAACCATCTCACACTGAAAGGGTCGTATATTTTCTTTTCTCATTTTTATGTTATTTAGGTACTTAAAGAACTTTTTAGGGTTGACCTTACTTTTATTGCAATCCTTTTTTCATTATCCATTTTTGTTAATTTAATTGCCCTTTTGCAATTTTTGTTACATTCCTTATAATTCTGATACGATGTCTCTGTCCCTTCTGACTTAAAGAATCTAAACGCCTTCCTCTTCTTGTCCATTTCCTCCCCTACCTGTTTATTTAGCCACATTGGTTTTGACTTATTTCTTTTATACTTATTACCCAAGGGTATACACTGATAAGTGTGCTTTTCTAACAATCTTTTAAAGACTGCCCATTTATCTTCTACAATTTTTTCCCTGCAAAAACATCATCCCATTGTATTACTACTAGATTAGACTTCAGTTTATTAAAATCTGCCTTTCTAAAGTTTAAGGTCTTTGTTGAACTCAAGTAATCAGTTTTTTGATAGATTATTTCAAAAGATCATGTTATGATCACTGTTACCCAAATGTTCCAGGACTTGAATATTTGTTATTACTTCTACATTGTTTGATATGACCAAATCCAGTATTGCCCCTCTCCTGGTTGGTTCCTCAATAATTTGGGTCATACAGTATAGTTGTCTTTAAGCACCCCCAAAAACCTGTTTCCTCTAGTTGTAATGCTAATTGCCCCAGTCTATGTCTGGATTATTAAAATCCCCCATTATGCAAACATGACCCAGTTTTAATGCCTTCTACATTTGCAAAAGTATTTTAGCTTCCTCAATCTCACAGATATTTGGTGGTTTATTGCATATCCCTACAAACATTTTCTTTATACTTTTTCCTCCACTGCTAATTTCTATGCACAAGGTCTCTACAATTTCATCATTCCCTTCATAAACATCATCCCTTATAATTGGTTTTAGATCCGGTTTAACATATAAACATACTCCACCCCCCCTTCTATTTGTTTGATCCTTCCGAAAAAGGGAATGCTATATATACCTCCAACCAAGAATATATATAGTTGAATGCTATATATACCTCCAACCAAGAATAAAAAGACAACTGATGTCAATTAGTAATCGTGCAAGAAAAGCACAAAAAAAACAAGAAAAGGGCACAAAAGACAAAAGAGACAACTAGAATAACAAAAAGGACAAACAGACAAGACAAATAAAAAAAATGAGACCCATGCTATTACCATATTATGTCCATAAGTTACCAATTTTTATTATAATTAAGATAGATGTAAAGTATATCATTGCTGCATACCATCATGGCAATAGAAGAATAACCACTGATGGAAAGACATTGAAATAAAAACTGGTGGTCTGGGGGTGAAAACTAGGCTCATTAGGTGTAGAACACGTGCTTCAGAAGGCTTACCCTGACCAGGATATCCACCCGGGCTTGCTGGTCCTCTTTCCGGCTAGAAACTCTAGCCGTGACGCTACGTTCTAAAATGAGAACTTCATCCTTATGTCTGACTTAGTCTCTGCAGGGCAGACATTCCAAGCTCCCAAAATGAAGCCGGCTGCTCTGCTATTTGGAACAGAGAAACTTTGAAAAGCCCTCGCGTCATCGACTCAAGCCACAAGATTCAAGACACAAGACAAGGAAAAGCAGGGTCACTTAAACTTTTGCATGTTATATTACCTGGCCCCTGGCTTATGGTACTATGTAGCTGCCAGGGACCCATGGTTTTATGGGGTGACCAGATTGTTTAACCTTTATTGTATAGCCTGGCTACCCCACTACCGTCATATAAACATTTAAAAAAAAAACACCTCACTGAGGTATATATCTTTACACAAATAATGCAATTTGAACTTGAAGTCTGTAATTTCTGTCAGTTCAATTGTAAAGGCAAAAGATGCATTGTATTGAAACCATGTCATAGATTATATGCAACATATCGTATGTGTCCTTGTAGATTATACCATATAGATACAAACATATTACATTTGTCTAAATAAATATAAATCCATAAACAAATCAGAATAGATGATTAATAAACCATATAAATCTGAGTGATACAGCTCAACCCCCTTATAACGCTGTGCTTGGGGTCCAAAGAATCACATGGCACTATAAGCGGATCGCGTTAACAATAATGTTCAATTGTATGCATTGTACAATAAAGTATTTAAGACGCCAATAACCGTGTTGTAAAGTATTCATAAATACGAAAATTATCGCATACATCGCGCTATAAGCAGATCCGCGCTGTAACGGATCACGTTATAACGGGGTTGAGCTTTATATAATTATACATGAACAGGATGTACAAATAGACATCCATGATGGTATAGTTGCCACTATCTCTAAATTGCCTAAAACAACTCTAAAGCATATGTATATAATTGGAAACAAAAACCCATTGAGAAGATACAAGTTGTACTTGGAATCTGATAGTATAATCAAGACCCTATATTGTAATAATCAAAAGGGCCTGATGAAAGAGACCACAATATTTGTCATATAAAAAGATAACAATGGTGAATTGACTGCATATAGGTGTAGAATAATGAATATATCAATAAATGTAAATATGAATTAAGTTCTAATCAAATCGAATATGTATTGTGTCCAATGCATACAGTGCACAGCATGTTGTACTCAGGTGTCCATGCATTGATCCATCTGCCCACTAGAACTACACGTTGACCATGAATTATTAAATGTTATAATTTAACCGATATTGATGTATAAACAGAGGGATAATTGTACAATGCATGAAATCGCCTGAATCAACCAACACTAATGTATAGGAACCACATGGAGCATCAAAGATAATACATCAACACAGAAAATGTTGGAGTTTCCAATCTATGTTTATCCTGGAAGGACTACGTGTAGCCAGAGAGAACATCCAAAACAGTTCCCTTTTGTTCCGGAGATTCCATCTGCCCCTCCACGGATTGACATTTTAACACGTTCTACTCCCACAAATTGGAAATTCTTGAGTCCTCCCTTAGGACATTGCAAAATATGTCTCGATACAGAACGTTTTGTATCCTTATTTTTATCAGACGGCTGCGTTCTAACATACGTTGTTTCAAAGGTCTGATAGACCTTCCTACATAACCCTTATGTACAACCACACCACCATAGATAAGAAACAACAAACTGCGTGTTGTATTTGATGAAAGATTTTATAATATAAGGAGACCTCATTTTCTTAACCTTTAAAGATTTGGTAGGGTATGCGTAGGATTGTAAAATCCTCTGAGGGTAAAATCTAGGGGTGATTCAGGTCCAACATTGTGTAACAGATCTGCAGACTCCCGGCATCAATCCGATGCAGGAAAAATGCATTATTTTTTTGTGTGAATCCTGCTCTCCGGCCCCTTCTCACCACCCTTGCGGTGGCAAGATGATATCTTTGATAAACTCGCTATTTCAGAGCTCTGATTATCTTATCGGAGCTACTAGAACAGAGTTAGTTTATCAAAATGGCGCTATTTCGCTTTTTTCAGCTCCCGCTGGATGTGTTTTAGCAGGAGCGAGGAAACTCGGGGAAAATGAAGTCCCCGTACCAGTTTGGCAACTCATCGGCTTTCTGAATAGCTACATAGCAAAATGGTGTGAGAACTGCTCAAAAACCTCAATGAATTGGTTATAAAACCTACCAGAATAGGCCCCCTATGTCTCTAACAAGGTATAACATCTCCCACTTTGAAGTGATTTTGTAACAATATATATATATATACCCAATATGAGTGTATTTACTAAAGCAATAGACATTGATCTCAAAATCTACACTCCTAGATATAGGGAGTATCATATTTACCAATTAAAAAGAAAACGTAAATACAGACCGGCGCCTTGGAAAATAAAGTCCAACAAATATCCAGATACACAGCAAGAGCTCTGCTCCTTGTGGAACAGTCCTGCTCATCCGGAACAACCTCGTAACTTCGTGGAAGGCATCCAAGCTTGGTAGCCAACTTGTCTCTTGGAATCCATGACATGGAAACCCCACAGTTCATTCACAGGTTATCAGTACATATACCTATTAAATATAACCCTTTAATAAAATATACTGTGTCCTGTCTTCTGTGTGGTAAAGATGTACAAGTCCCTATTTTGGTGTCAGGGATTGAGGGAGTGTATATATTGCCTACACTCACTTTTGCAAGAGAAATAACGTATACAACTTTTACACACAGGAAATCAATCCCAGCTTTATCCCATAGCTGGAGCACCCCCTGAACCCCTATACCAGGTCCAGGGGCCTGTGCATGTATCTGGGCACCTCTCCTTATACTAGGGACCCCTCTGTAGACTAGGGACCCCGTGTATGATTGCAGGTATACATTAACCCCTTCATGCCCATTTACCTTGCCTGGAAGATGCTGCCGCAGGAATCCTGGCGGTAGTCGGAAGAGCGTTTTCAGAGTCAGAGTTTGCCCGGAGGAATGTGCTTGGCTGTGTCTGAGAATCTCACTCGATTCCCGGATCCAACTTTTGTGGTGTCCCATAACTCTGGATCCCCGCTACATAGACACATTCTGTAAAGACTTTCTCCAGAAAACCTCCTCTGAAATTTACAGCCTAGAAATCTCCCGGTCCCAGCACCCCAGTAAAGGCAAAACACACATAAATCTTTAATGTCGCATAATTTGCACACAGTCACAGTATTGCATTTAGGACATCTGGGTCCAAGAGCTGAAACTATAGGACCCAAGCACACGGGTCCGGGGTAACCAAATGGGCTGAACCTGTATTAGTGAGCCTGGTTAACCCCTTCACTGTCACATACAGATAGATACACAGACCCACACACATACACTGACACACACATACACTGACACACACATACCCTGACAGATAAAATAAGACACACACATACATACACAGTGTTGAAATGGACTGGGGAGGACTCTGGAGAATAATTATTAGCAGCAGCCTAAATCCATTTTATCAGTCCTGTATTGTCTCAGTATCCATTTCTGTGTGAAAGATTGTGTTTGTTTATATGGATGAGTTTCGCTGACAGTAGAATTTCAAGGCCGTGCCTACGGCTCAATGCCCAGAAGTATAGTGATAAGATGTATTCTGTTGTTGTACAGAATTATAGTGATAAGATGCACTCTGACATAACTTGTTTTTGTACTTAGCTGTTTTAATAGCACTTTTTAATTTTAGTGACCTTTAAAATGATCGAATTAATATAGGAAGTAGCCTGCGTGATAACCAAATGTACAGTATGCTTCACGTCATTATAATCTGTTTAGTAAACAATGTTATTTAATGGTCAGATACAAAAAAGATACACACCAACGCGTTTCGGACTACAACAAGTCCTTTCTCAAGGTGAATAAAATACTTACCCCCCTGGAGTGTTATTTATATGAATTACCTGCACCTCTGTGCCAATCGCGGCACTTCCGCATTGATCACGTGATCGGAGCGTCAAGCGTCATTGCGTGGTGGTGCGTCATCTCACGCATGGGGTATCGCGCCTGGACACACACAGGACCTAGTCAGGGAACGAGTGAAGCATGAAGACGTGACCACAAGTGCCCTGAACTGTGTCTCATGCCTTGCCCAATGCGAGAGTCCCAGCGCGTGAATGGGTGTGACGTCATCACGTCACGCTAGATGAGGGATGATTGGGAGGTGTAATTGAAAAAAACTTAAAAAAACTTTATTGAATACACACACTCCAAAGGGGGAACATCAAGGTAAACTTAATGAAAAATTAAAAAGACATGACAAGTGTTATAAAAAGACAAACGTTTAAAAAAACAATAACTGTTTAACATTAATTAAATGAACAACCTTTGATATTGGGTATTGTTATCAAAATATCATGGTAACGATGGGTGTGCATGGGGTTGAGTGATTACACTTAATGTATACATTAGTATATGGCAAGAAAACATACAAAATATATTCACTAATTTAGGTTTGCTTTTTAGAACAACCCCAATGCCCCTAAGGAAACTGACATAGGACTGAATGGGTGACAAATTGTTAATGAGAATTGTACAATCCTGATCTTAATTCGAATAGGGTTATGTACATATTGTGCATTAAGTAATAAGATCTAATATAAACCTAGTTGGACATCAATACTTTACAAATTGATTTTGGTCACTCTGTAGGAGGGACCATCTGTGAGGTAGTATTTGAAATATGTAATAATTATCAGGGTTGTGCAATGTCTCTATTATATGGCACAAATATATTGTATAACGGAAAATTAACATTTTTATATTTTATGCACAGTCCCTGAAAATCAATTCCATAATGTTTCAACATTATTCTCGGACAATTATATCTGAGCAACAACACTCGAAGGAGCATACATTTTAGGTATTAGAACAGGTTTTATGTGTCGAACAAGAGAGATCCTATATCCCAATCGGAATTTAAACCGTGAGGGATCCGTGTCTGTAAGGTGAAAATCCAATATAGTTCTCTCTTGTTCAGAACATTCAACCTATTGCCCCCTCTCGTGGGGAATGGTATATGTTCTATACCTTGGCAGGTTAGATTGTTAACATTGCCCAAGCTACAATGTGTGAAATGATTGGACACTGGGTGACTGGTATCTTTTTTTGCAATAAGGCGCAGATGTTCTAATATACGAACTTTGAGACATCGTATAGTGCGGCCGACATACTGCTTGCCACAGCCACATTTGAGCAGGTACACCACGTGTGTGGTGTCACAATTAATGAAATGTTTCAACCGAAATTTGTTTTTAGTTTTAAATGAAATGAATTCAGTAGTTTGATTCATAAATTTACAAATTTTACATTTTGAACACTTATGGTTACCCAGGGGTGACCTATTGACAGGTACTAACTCCGAAGAGAACATGCTTGCAGAGACATAGTTAGCTATTGTTTTTGCCCTCCTAAACACGAATCTAGGACCCTCCTCATAAATAGAGTGTAGTATTGGATCTGCTGCCAACACTGCCCAATGTTTTTTGACTATGTGTTTGATAGTCATTGCTTGATTACTGTGTTGAACAATAAAGTATGGTGATTGGGAATGTTTCATTTTTCTATTTTTACTCCTGAAACATTCCCAATCACCATACTTTATTGTTCAACACAGTAATCAAGCAATGACTATCAAACACATAGTGTTTGTGGCTCAAATGTGGCTGTGGCAAGCAGTATGTCGGCCGCACTATACGATGTCTCAAAGTTCGTATATTAGAACATCTGCGCCTTATTGCAAAAAAAGATACCAGTCACCCAGTGTCCAATCATTTCACACATTGTAGCTTGGGCAATGTTAACAATTTAACCTGCCAAGGTATAGAACATGTACCATTCCCCACGAGAGGGGGCAATAGGTTGAATGTTCTGAACAAGAGAGAACTATATTGGATTTTCACCTTACAGACACGGATCCCTCACGGTTTAAATTCCGATTGGGATATAGGATCTCTCTTGTTCGACACATAAAACCTGTTCTAATACCTAAAATGTATGCTCCTTCGAGTGTTGTTGCTTAGATATAATTGTCCGAGAATAATGTTGAAACATTATGGAATTGATTTTCAGGGACTGTGCATAAAATATAAAAATGTTAATTTTCCGTTATACAATATATTTGTGCCATATAATAGAGACATTGCACAACCCTGATAATTATTACATATTTCAAATACTACCTCACAGATGGTCCCTCCTACAGAGTGACCAAAATCAATTTGTAAAGTATTGATGTCCAACTAGGTTTATATTAGATCTTATTACTTAATGCACAATATGTACATAACCCTTTTTAATTTTTCATTAAGTTTACCTTGATGTTCCCCCTTTGGAGTGTGTGTATTCAATAAAGTTTTTTTAAGTTTTTTTCAATTACACCTCCCAATCATCCCTCATCTAGCGTGACGTGATGACGTCACACCCATTCACGCGCTGGGACTCTCGCATTGGGCAAGGCATGAGACACAGTTCAGGGCACTTGTGGTCACGTCTTCATGCTTCACTCGTTCCCTGACTAGGTCCTGTGTGTGTCCAGGCGCGATACCCCATGCGTGAGATGACGCACCACCACGCAATGACGCTTGACGCTCCGATCACGTGATCAATGCGGAAGTGCCGCGATTGGCACAGAGGTGCAGGTAATTCATATAAATAACACTCCAGGGGGGTAAGTATTTTATTCACCTTGAGAAAGGACTTGTTGTAGTCCGAAACGCGTTGGTGTGTATCTTTTTTGTATCTGACCATTAAATAAGCCTGCACTGTGGGAACGCATCCTTGCATTTTTTGGCATAGCCTCGTGGATCTAGTGCTCCGTTTTCTCCCCTCCTTTGCTACATTTGCTCTTCAACAGGCGGAGGCACAGTTAACCCGTGGACACCTGGATACCTGAGGACCCACTCTTCATCGTGGACACCTTCCCATGTGAGTCTCTCCAGGATAGTTCTGGACTTTATTCATAATGATTGTTCCTTTATAGATGCTTACTACTCAAACATCCTTACTACCGTGCATTGTGGGATTGTAGTGTTTACATGCATCTTTTGGACATTTCATATCTATATCCGTTATTGGGTTAATCCACTTTTCTACAATCAAGACATGTGTAGTGTTCGCTGTATTCTTTAGAGCACCATACAACGTTTTCATCATAGTAAACAATGTTAGACTGTGGGATCATTCAGTATGTGATACGCAATAAATTACTCAATATAACAAACCTATGTTTGCTCACAGACATCCCGCATTCAGTTGTACTGCTGAATACTTTACTCCTCACCATAATATTCTTGAGATTAAAGAATAGTAAAGTATTCAGCAGTACAACTGAATGCGGGACAAAACCATGGCAGGACCCAAGATGCAAAACCTGCGCAATGCTCTACACAGAGGACACAATAAAAATATCACACAGGAATCGGGAATACAAAATCAGAGGAAGGTTCACCTGTTCCTCCAGCAATGTCGTGTACCTCATCATGTGCATGAAATGCCCAGCGGGCTGCTACTACATAGGTGAGACAGGGCAGGGGCTAAACAATAGAAAGAACCAGCACCGCCACAGCATCACACGCGGAACAAGAGACAGTCCTGTTGGCGAACATTTCTCTGACTCTGGCCATAAGATGAATGATCTGAGGGTTGCCATACTCAAAGGTAATCTTAAAACACTGAAAGAGAGACGGTTGCATGAATACAAATTTATGCAACTGTTCGGGACACTTAGCAGTGGCCTAAACAGAGATCGAAATTTTATGAGTCATTACTGACACAAGTGAACTCTCTTCCCATGAGTGCTATAGGCCATGTCTGTACATACTGTGCTATATGTATGCACACACAGCTGTCTCTCACACACAGCTGTCTCTCACACATAATTATACTCCTTGTTTTTCCATCCCTATACACCAATAGGGACCACATAGTATCCACACACACTTTTAGTGATGCTACTAACTCTCACATTTCCACACCCACCCACACCATTTATATCTGCTCCCACTCCACACACACCTTTTGTAAAGCACTGTATATACTGTGGGCTCTCTGTTCATGTTAATTCACACTGATAAACATACACACTCTTTCATCACTTGCTTTCAGGAACCTTTTAACACCTCCAGCCATAAAACACATCCACACCGGGGGAAGGACCAGCACAGATAACATTCCAATAGACACTGTTTATAGTATAGCTTTTGCTTGCTTCATTCATTGTAACATCGCCGGAAGAAGAGATCAGTGTATCTCGAAAGCTCGCACAAATAAAAGCATTTCGTTAGCCACAGAACGGTATCATCTATTTATTTTTTGATTATTGAAGCTCGGCTAACACGGCACTGATACCTCTACATGTGTATATATATATGAAAACACAGAAGAAAAAGAAACCTCTAAAGTAGCACTCAGACAAATATTTGCAAAGATAAAAAGGGTACTTTAATTAAATCCAAAAAATAACAGAAATACAAACAACTGACTGGTGAGCCTTGGAAATCATGATGACTCGTTGCTCCCCACTTGGGTCAACACTACAAGTGGGTGCTTGAGATTGTTTGATGGGATTCAGAATTCCATTTATTTAAAAATAAATTAGTGGACAAAAAAAAACAAAAAAATATTGATGAAAAACATAATATATATATAAAGAGACGTAAAATTAAAGACTAAAGGGAAAAAGTTGTTTCCTGCAATGAAGCAGTACCGGCCGGTCACCAAATGTTAATGGCTGAAAGACATCATAGGTCAAAATCACTAAGCTAAGAAAAAATACACAGAAAAAACAATAGTGCTATATAATAGTGCTGATAGCAGTGAAGGTGTCACTAACACAAGGATGAACCTATAGCGATTCAAAAAGTATTAGAGCAAGGAAAACATATAGAGTAGTTCATTTAGTGACCCAAATACATAAATATAAGCAAATGGGAAAACAAAGGGAGGGATGGATAAACAGAAATACTCAGCTCCTTGAAAATGAAGTACTGCAAATATCAATCAGCACAGCACAGTCCACAAATAAAGTCCAGGCATGTTGGACATGGTGATAGTCCAGAATAAGACAATAGGCAGGCAGGGTCAGCAGCAGCAAAAGTTAAAAATAGCCCACTAACGCATTTCGCCCACAAAGGCTTCCTCACAAATTAAAGTACCCTTTTTATCTTTGCAAATATTTGTCTGAGTGCTACTTTAGAGGTTTCTTTTTCTTCTGTGTTTTCATATTTATATTTTTCCTCTAGCACCACCTACAGCTTATACTTTATTTCTGTTACAACTATGTCAGTTATATATTTTTCTGATTTAGGTAGGTTTATTTGACATTGCATTAATTTTTTGGAAGTGACGCGGTATTCATTTTTGTGTGTATGATATATATATATATATATATATATATATATATATGTGTTAATTAATAGTGAATAGATCGTAAATAGATAGTAGTGGTACACCTGGCTGTGGAAATGGAGTAATATAATGCAGCACATACTGTATACCTCTTCTCTGTGACTGTCCCTCCTCTCTGTCACTGTCCCTCCTCTCTGTCTCTGTCCCTCCTCTCTGTCCCTGTCCCTCCTCTCCCTCCCTCCTCTCTCCCTTAAATACCCCTGTGTTCCTACAGACACAGCAAACCTCTCTCCTTTCCTGCTGCATCAGAGAACCTGCTGATCCCAATCACTAAAGGTAATATATATTACTGTCTGGGTATATATAATAAGAGGGGATAGGACATATGGGGAGGGGACAGTTCCCAATGTATGTTTATTTTATGTTTGTTATAGATACATATAGATACAGACAAAGACACACATACACAGACACACATACACTCACACACACATACACTGACACACACACAGGCACCCACATATACAGGAACACACACTCATACACACACATGCACAGACACTGACACACACATACACAGACACACACATACACACCTGACTGTCACTATCTATTTTCTCTGTCACGTGTCCTCCTTTCTGTCTCGGTCCCTGGTCACTGTCTCTGTCCCTCCACTCTGTCTCTGTCCCTCCTCTCTGTCACTGTCCCTCCTCTCTGTCACTGTCCCTCCTCTCCATCCCTCTCTCCCTTAAATACCCCTGTGTTCCTACAGACACAGCAAACCTCTCTCCTTTCCTGCTGCATCAGAGAACCTGCTGATCCCAATCACTAAAGGTAATATATATTACTGTCTGGGTATATATAATAAGAGGGGATAGGACATATGGTGAGGGGACAGTTCCCAATGTAAGTTTATTTTATGTTTGTTATAGATACATATAGATACAGACAAAGACACACATACACAGAAACACATACACTCACGCACACATACACTGACACACACATAGGCACCTACATATACAGGCACACAGACTCATACACACACATGCACAGACACTGACACACACATACACAGACACACAAATACACACCTGATTGTCACTTTCTATTTTCTCTGTCACGTGTCCT
Organism: Ascaphus truei; assembly: GCF_040206685.1. Classification (NCBI taxonomy): domain Eukaryota; kingdom Metazoa; phylum Chordata; class Amphibia; order Anura; family Ascaphidae; genus Ascaphus; species Ascaphus truei. Next base: position 528,612 of record NC_134502.1, on the reverse strand, counting down.
CCTTTCTGTCTCGGTCGCTGTCTCTGTCCCTCCTCTCTGTCTGTGTCATTCCTCTCTGACTCGGTCCCAGCTCTCCCTTAAATATTCCTGTTTTCCTACAGACACAGCAAACCTCTCACCTTTCCTGCTGCATCAGAGAACCTGCTGATCCCAATAACTAAAGGTAATATATATAACTGTCTGGGTATATATAAGAGGGGATAGGACATATGGTGAGGGAACAGTTCCCAATGTTTGTTTTATTTTCTGTTTGTTAGAGATACATATATATATAAATACACAGACACACACATACAAACATACACATACACTGACACACATACACTGACAGAAACAAACACACACATCCATACACATACAGTGGCGACCAACTTTATTCTAACTCGGCTAGCTCCGCGAATTTCAGATTATCCCGGTTATGTGCGGTTTTGTGTCGTTTTCGCCCGGGATGTATTGCGTTATTTTCGCGGCTGTGATTTAAGCATTTTATTCCCGCTGTCTGCAATTCTGCAATGCCGTGTAAAAACTCACGGGGGCGTTTGCGAGCTGTTGTCTTTGAAGCCGTCCCCTGGCGAGATGTGTTTGCAGCAGAGAGAGATCCGCTGCTCTCTCTTCGCAAACATCAGCACATTAAAAATTATTTAAAATACATTTTTATTCATAGTGTAGATGTGCAGGGGGTCTCCGGAGCTTAACCGCATTGGTTTCAGGTCCGGGGGCCCCCTCCTTCCCGAGATACAGGCCCCTTTATGGGGTGCCGGTATCCCTCTGCATTAAAAGGTCCTGATCACGTGACCGCAGAATGTAAACAAAGCAGAGGGATACCGGCACCCCATAAAGGGGCTTGTATCTCGGGAAGCAGGGGGTCCCCGGACCTAAAACCAAAGCGGTTCCGCTCCGGAGACCCTCTGCACATCTACATTATGAATAAAACACCCATATCAATAAACACTCGTTCCTTACCTTTGAGGCTATGTGCTATGGTAACGAAGCAGCATGAATGTATTTTTAATAATATTGTACAGTGAGCAGGGGGTTCCCTGAGCCACAAATCAAAGCTCAGGGGACCCACTGCTCCTGCACAATATTATTAAAATACAGAAATGCTGCTTCATTACCATAGCTGATAGCCGCTAAGGCAATTAAGGGGTTAACCCACCATGCCCACTTTATTGTGGGTAGCGGGGGTGGGTGAAGGGGGTATTTGGCCCTTGGTGTGAGTTTAGGACTTGCGGGGGGGGGGGGTTGCGGGTGCACTTAACCCCTTCACGACCGTAGCAGTTAATACCACTACGGTCATGAAGGGGTTTACCCCTCCCGCTACCCCCCCGCAAGCCCTAAACAACCATTGTTGGGGCTAATACCCCCTTCACCCACCCCCGCTACCCACAATAAAAAAAATTCACACACAGCAGTCCCACAATAAATAAATAAATCTAAATAAATAAATACATGAATATAAATAAATATATATATATATATATATATATATATATATATAACAACAACCCCTGTAACCCCTAACATAATACACTTACTGTATATGCACATCAATGATACTATAGGCATGAATGTATTTTTAATAATATTGTACAGTGAGCAGGGGGTTCCCTGAGCCACAAATCAAAGCTCAAGGGACCCGCCCTGCTCCTGCACAATATTATTAAAATACAGAAATGCTGCTTCATTACCATAGCTGATAGCCTCAAAGGCAATGAAGGGTTAAGGCAGAATAGAATGTTTATTGGGGACATTTGCCCCCAATAAACATTGCAATAAACAACATACTGTACAGTACACCCCCTGTGTATTTAAAATACATAAACAACAATAAATGCATTAAATACATATTTTTAACATAACTGTTCCCTTTTGGTTATAACCCCACCTCCTTGACTGTAATCTGTGTAAGGCACCCTCCCCCTAATGTGTCTGTTAAACTTCCCTGCCTTGACTGTAATCTGTGTAAGGCCCCCACCCCTTAATATGTCTGTTAAATCTCCCTGCCTTTGTTCCTGTGAGTGCAGTTTATGTAAATGTGGGGAGGGGGAGGGGGATCCCGATGTGCATACAGTATAATGCAGCGCCTCACTGCCAATGGTCCACCATGTGAGGCCTAACCACCCTCACCCACTACCCACAAGGGAGGACCACCCACATACCGTTGCCCCCCCTCCACCCCACCATCCTGCCCATGGCCCCTCCGCTGCTGCAAAACAGAGACAAAAATTAAAACATCCAAAGTAATGTCCCCTAACCCCTTAATCACCATAGCGGTTATTAACCGCTACAGTCATTTAGGGGTTAACCCACCCTCACCCACCACTCGGGATGCCTACATACCCTCCCACACTAACCCCCCACCCCTGAGGCCTAACCACCCTCACCCACTACCCACAAGGGAGGCCTACCCACATACTGTTGGGGAAAATACCCCCCCCCCACCCCCAGTACCCACAATAAAAACAATACACAGCCCCACAATAAGCATCATTATATTTATTAAATACATTACCCACCCCCTGTGCCCCCCCATAAATACAAGATTTATCATTTTACAAACAGGGTTCATAATGCAGCCCCACGCGAGTCCCCGGTGGGCTGGTGGGGCACCTGACAGACCTACAGGGTTCCAGAAGCCCTTTTCAAACAGGTTTTGGAGGCCTGCTGGTGAGTCCCGCCAGCACCATGGCCCCCAGGTGGTCTCCTTGGGTCACCGTGGGCCACAATTGGGTCCCCACGGTAGGCCCAAGGATGTCTGGGAGCCCTGGGTCAGACCAACAGGTGTCTGCGGGGCCTCGGGTGGTTCCCACGGGGGTCTGGGGAACTCACGAGTGCTCACTACGGGTCCGCGGTGCCCCCATAGAAGTGGGACCACACACCTTCATCCCCGCACCTATGGGTCGGCGGTGCCCCCACAGATGTGAGGCCACCGCTTCATCCCCATAGACTATGGGTCCGCGGTGCCCCCACAGATGTGAGGCCACCGCTTCATCCCCGCATGTGTCACCCGTGGAACCACCAGCCTGATACCCGTGAGATACCCAAGGAGACCCGCAGGTGGTCTCCAGAGGTCCCATGCAGAACCACGGAACAAACCCTGAATGTAAAAAAAATAAACCTGGCCTATACATTCAATACATACAACCCCTGCCCCCCCCAACACCTACAGTACAATAATATGCAAAATAACTATTATACAGATATGGATAATAGATTAAATGCCCATTATTAAAAACATTAACTAGCATATTCAAATAAATAAAGTACTACTGACCTCATCAATAAGAAGTCTCCGTCGCCAGCAACATCCTTGTCTTGCCCACAAAATACATAGCAAATACAAAGCCAATACATTGCAAGTACATTCAGATATCAATTAGCCCCTTAAACACCTTATCGGATAATAACCGCAAAGGTAATTAAGGGGTTAAGCCACACTGGCCCGATACCCACCCTTTACCCATGAATTTTGACAGTGGCTTCATCATGCAACTATATATATACAGTATATATATATATATATATATATATATATATATATATATATATATATATATATATATATATATTTTTTATATATATATATATATATATATATATATATATATACACACACAGAGAGAGAGAGAGAGATATATATATACAGTATATACACACACATGATGAACCAATATACAAATAAATGTAGAAGGGTTATAAAAACCATACTGTACTACAAATAACACTTCTCCATACAGACACACTACATTAAAATGAATTTCCTTTAATAGTCCTAACTGATCTTACAATCTAAATCATCAAATGCCAATGAAAAACCTCACATTCCAATCAATACATTGCATTTACATTGTACTGTATATATGATGCATAAAATCTATGCACCATATACATTCTGCAAATGAATGTTAACAATATCATTGCAAGCAAAATACAAATACCTCCAAACAAGTAAACTATTTTAACCAATCAAGTAAACAAAAATCAATTAGCATTCATTATTTACATCCCTAAACAATTGACAGTCCATCCCAAACAATTAAACAATTAACTAATTCAAGCCTGGAGCAGAACAATTTAGCATGTGAAAAAATATAAGTACCAACCAGAATACAAAATTTAAAACCAAGGCTAACCCTGTCCACAAGCACACAATACAATACCAAGGATTATATCTATCTAATTGTAAAAAACATTATACAGTACACACATTGAAACACAGCAGCATAGCCAAATTAATTTAAAACACATCAAATCAAGCTTTTAAAATAACAAAATTTCTTACCCTGTATGTATATATCTCTCTAGACATATATACATACATACATAAAGTGGCAAGAACTGATATACCGCAAATAAATAAATACACATGTTAAAAAAAACTTTTAAAAAATTTACAAGCACAAATAAATACATTTCTTTAGTTCACTTACCATTACTTGGCCCCACCGACTCCCGTTGAACAGCTTACTCATGAACCAATCCACCAGGCACAGGAACCCATAAAATAATAAACCATAAAAAATAAACATTAATCTAAAAATCCAAATCAATCCACGGGTCTTCTACTTGTAATCCATCTTCATCTGTATTCTTCTTTCTTCTACCTTCTTCCGGGGTCTTCTTCCCGCCTTCGGCCACGCCCTGGTCTTCTTTCTTCATAGGAGGTCCTTCCTCCTCGGCGGATGGCTTCAAAATGAGACGACATAGGCTTTTAAAGGCCTATTTTTCTGAAGCCAGGGTCACGTTTGATGTGTGAATGGCTCCTGATAGCATTAACACAGTTCCCTTTTAAATCACTCCAAGCCCTGTAATATTTCCTCCACTTTATTGAGAAACGCAGCAGAACACAGATACTTGTGGATGGTATGTAGTGGTGATTATTAGTTAGGAACCAGTAGAAAGAGATGGCCTCACCATGGGGGATGAACAGAGAAGGGTTTTCTACTCACTGTCTCCAGGGTGGAAAAGGAAGTGAGGGGCAGTGTGGGTAAAGGAATAGTCTAGGGTCAGACTATCTCTGAACAAACAGGAGGGGGGGCAGACTAACCCATTCTGGTGAGGATCTCAGAAACTGCAGTAGCAGCTCACTGATTCCATGCCCAGAAGCAAGAGATGCAACATTGTTGCAAGTTAGACAGGCACAGTATGTGTGTGCAAGCTCCATGCAGCTGGGAATAAGATCTGACAGGCAGAAGCTGCAAAGGAGAGAGGGAGGTGAGTCAGAAAGGTAGTTCTGGTTCCATGACACTCCCCGTCTGGTATCTGTAGATACCACTATATAACAGACTATGTGGAACATATGTGCAATGCATAACAAAGATAACATCACATTCTCAAACGATGCAAGAGTCCATGTCCACATAGCGATGTGACACCGGCCGGTATCACTGGTATCAAGGTCCCTTGGTCAAGGTACTTTGGCAAAGGATGCAGGGTGGATGCACAGCTCCAGGTTTGCTGGTTGCACCACAATGTCTTTGTGTAAAGGTCTCTGGCACTGTTTCCTTTTGGCCTTGTGAGAGAATGGTCTTTTTGTCTCTGTAGTTTTACCCACAGGGTGCATCCCCTTGTAGGTATGCCAGTCGTGGCAGCTTGTCGCTCTATCACCTGGCGTTCGGCAGAAAGAGATGGCTTTTGGCTCCTTGCGGAAGCGGAACAACACTTCTGGAAGACTGGTTGTCGAATCTAGTCCAGTAAAGAGGGCGTCTTTCAGAGAGACTCCCTGAAGCTGAGTGCTGGGGCTGAACAATACCCGGATTTGATCGGGTTCCTGAGGGTGGTAGGCCCCAGGTGATTGGAGGTACCGGCATTCTTCACCTTCCTCCATTAGAGGTGCTGGCTTTGCGTGGCCGGTAAAGAATATCTTCTGGATGAAGGCCACAAAGTTGTTTTTGGTTTCTGGTTCCCTTTTTAGGTCGCTGAGGTGCGAAGTGAACCTAGAGATGGCATGGCCTCCATTGTTTGGGAAGTGTCCTTTTGGTGAATGGAATGGTAGCGGAGTCACCCAACTGCCTAGTCCGTCTTTAGAGAGCTCCTTGACAGTTAACCTCGGGAATCCTCTATCTTCCCTCGATGGTGTTTGTTTGCCGTCCCTTGTTGTTTGGAACGCTGTGCACCATAGGTCATCGGTGCATTTCTTTTGCACGAGAACATCTCCACATAGTTTGGTGAAACGCCTTTGTGTCTCTTTGTTGATTGCCATCGGGAGGTTATTGTCTCCCTGGACGTAACGAAGAACAGTCTCTTTTGTCCTAGTAAATCCCTTTATGAAATGTCTCTGTGGCTGTCTCTTTTTAGACGTGTGAGAGGACAGTCTTTTTGACACTGTGGCTTCACCTGTGGGGCGCAATCTTTTGCGGCTATGCCAGCCGTGGCAGCTGGTTGCTTTGTCACTTGATACTCTGCTCGCGAGAGGACTGTTTGATCGTTTATTGCCTTTTGGGCGATCCGTTTGTCGGTCACCATTGGGAGGTTACTTTCTTCCTTCGGTGGAATCGACTCATCGTCCTTAGCTGTCTGGACTGCTGAGCATCCTAGGCCATTGTCACATCCCCTCGATGCGAGGATGTTTTTGTTGATCTCAGGGGTATGACCTTGTCTTTTCTCTTCACTTGGCCTTTCTGTCACTTGGAAATGGCCAAGACATGTTTTAGAGAGAGATGTGTGTCCACATTCTGTCACCACCGTTCTGCGGGCGTCAACATAGTCTTGCCCGTGTTCTCTGTTGGTGCGCGCGTTGCCTACTATCACCCATCCTAGGTCAAGTATTTGGGCGTATGGCGCGTTGTGGGGTCCGTTATGCTGTTTACGGACTTTATGTACCCTCATGATGTCCCTGCCGAGCAGCAGCAAGATCTTGACGCCTTGTTCTACCGGCCGGATGTGGTTGGCTATTCCTTTGAGGTGGGGGTAATGGCGTGCCACGTCTGGTGTGGGAATCTCGTCCCTGTTTGTGGCCATGTGGTTGCACTCGATGAGTGTGGGAAGGGGCATGTTCACTTTGCCGTCTATCGAGCATATGGTGTAGCCATTCACTCTTCTCCTTGTGGTCTCCATTCACCCTGCGCATGTTCTGAGAGTGTAAGGAGAAGCACCATCTTGTATGTTAAACATGTCGAAGAACTCTGACCTGACCAGCGATCGGTTGCTCTGGTCATCGAGGATGGCATACATACGAATAGCCTTCCCAGGTTGTCCCTGGGGGTGTATTGCGACAAGGCATATTTTGGAGCAGGACATTTTGTCACCTTCCTTTCCGCAAACCTCAGTGCACTGAGCTGTGACGGATGTTGACTCTCCTTATTCTTTCTCCCCGCCATGCTCCGCTACGGAGGATGGGTTGTTGAGTTGATGGAATGTCAGCGCCTCTGGGTGTAATGATGTCAAGTGCTTGTCACTTTCGCACACTGTACATTTGATTTCTTCTTTACAGTCTTTGAATAAATGAGTTGTGGAAGCACAACATTTGAAACAAGCTCCCCATTCTCTGAGTAAGTTATTTCGCTCCTCTATGGGTTTCATTCTGAATCCGATACACTCGTTAAGCGGATGCGGCCTTTTGTGTATAGGGCACTCTTTGTTAAGGTCCCTTGGTTCCTTGTCTCTGGCGACCGACTGATCGGGAGTAGTTTGGGTTGTGGGAGGCACGTTCGTCCTGTGGACCGAGATGGGTGTTTTGGTGTTACCATATCTCGTCATTGGTCTCTCGTTCCTCAGGCTGCTTGCACTGTATGTGGTTTGCGCACCTAAGATGAAACTGGGGTTGTTCCTTGTCATTGCCTCTTCGCGGATGAAGCCCACGAAGAATAAGAATGGGGGGTAGACGACTTGCTTCTCCCTTTTGTATTTGGAGCCTTGTGAGATCCATTTTTCTTGGAGGTTGAAGGGTAGCTTCTCCAGGATGGGTCTCACTCCATGAGCTGAGTCTAGGGCGTTGAGACCTATTAAGGAATGGTCTTTCCTTGCGAACTCCAGTTCTTGCAGCAGGTCCCCGAGCTCTCGTAACTTCGAGTAGTCTTTAGTTGTGATCTTGGGAAAGCTGTCGATTCTTTTGAAGAGCGAATCCTCGACTGCTTCGGGGCTGCCGTAGGACTCTTCTAGCCTTTCCCACACTAGGTCGAGACCTACTTGGGGTTGGTGCGCGTTTGCCGCCCGAAGTCTCTTCGCGTGCTCCATGGATTCGTTCCCCAGGAACTTGAATAGTAGGTTGAGCTCTTCCCTTGCTGAGAAGTCCAAGCTGTGGATTGCGTCTTTGAACATGAACTTCCATGTCCGGTAGTTCTCAGGGCGGCCGTCGAAGCTGATGAATCCTGCTTGCACCAGGTCATGCCGGATCATGTACTTGGCTATGTCTGTCAGGCCTGAGACATCGGCGAGTTTGTCCCGTTCTGAGGTAGTTGCTGGGAGGGTCTGTGCGGTCGCCTCTTCCTTGGCGTGGACGCGTGATGGCTGCTGGCCAGTGTGAGGGGCTGTTTTCTCCCGCGTGGGTGTACCTGGATTGCGAGCCTGTTGTGGTGCATCCGTGTGCGCGCTGGCGTGTGGATCACTATTGCGGCTGTGGCTATCCCAGGCAGCATGTACCATTGCAGGAACAGCATCTTCTCCTCGTGGACCTAGCAACTCTTCGGTGACTGTGGAGCTGACTGTATTGTTATATTTAACTGCAGTGGTCCCACTGATTGCTGGTTTCATATTGACCCTTTGTGCTGAGCGAGTATGTCAGGTATTTTGTCACACCAACCGGATTTCAATGTTTGGACCACAGAGGCACAAGATGTTTTTTCTAGCACTAGACTAGCCACAGACACGACAGACTTGCCAGATATTAAAAAATACTTTGCAGAGCTAGACAAGCTGTTTGTGACTCAAACAAAAACTTGGTGGGAAATAACCAGTCTTGAGAAATACTTGGCTGCAAAACTGGTACCAAGAGGGCTCCGAGTGTTTATACCACCATCTCATCTTATTGTTGAGGAAGATTTCCATAAGGGCTGGGCAAAATTTTTGCTAGACTGTTCAGCAAAATTGATGACATTTTTGATAGAATATGAACAGAAAAAACTAGAAAAAACCAACACAAACATTACAGCACTATTAGAAACTGCACATACCTGGAAAGACCATTCCGATTTTGATAACTTGGACAAAAAGCTTAAAACCAACATAAGTAAAATCAAAGCAGATATAACTGAAAGAAAACAAAAAAAGTATTTGCGTGATGTGAAAGATTTCGAAGAGGGTAAAATCTTCCGCAAAAAGACGCACCTTTTCCCCCCACCCTCTGGAAAACATCCAAATACAGGGGAGTCTTCCACGGAGTGGGAGAATAGTGACACAGATCTAGACACTAGTCACGCACCCACCCCATCTGATTTTTTAGAACACCTTGCCCCCCTGAATCCAAACAGAGACGGAAGAGAACAAGGAGAGGGGGCTCAAAATCTAAATCAAAATCAACTGAGAGACAGGGACCGGTGGGGGTACAGACCCCAATACAGGGGGAGGTTTCGCAGATAATCAATTTATCTCACAAAGTTTTGACTTCAGTGCATATGTCGGTGCTATCTAAAGGATTATCCTACTGTCCCACTAACCTAATTAATAAATTCGAGTGTATTAAAGATCTAAATCTCTTCTCGCGTAAACTATTACTTCATAAATTCCACACTAGACGGGAGAAGAGACTTAATCTCAACACACCCATGGAGGGATACGATCACATGGACCGTATGAATATACGCCTCCTTGGAGACTTACTTAGGGAAAGGGAAAAACCACCAGGGGAAGGCCCTTTTACTAACGTAAGGAATAAATCCATATTTATGCCCGCTATGGAGACGTGCTCCAACATAGAGGTCTTTACGAATCTGATTACAAAAGAAATTGAAGAATTACATACGCAAACAACAAAAAAATCCAGTAATATATCAAATAGAGAAATACAAGCTCTAAAAGATCTGGAAACAGATACTAACATCATCATAAAACCATCTGACAAAGGGGGTAATATAGTGATTTTAGATAAATCTAACTATATCAAGGAAGATGCAAATCTACTTAAAGATCCAAAATGTTACAAAATACTTGACGTAGATCCTACTGACTCCTTTAAGACTAAACTTACCACCATCCTAAAGGAAGGTTTAGAGACCAAAGTGATCACCAAGACAGAATATGAATTCATTCTCATACCTCACCCTAGGATAGCCACATTCTATCACCTGCCGAAGGTACACAAAGGACTATCCCCACCTCCCGGAAGACCGATTGTGTCAGGGATAGGAAATGTTACCTCAAACGCAAGCATATACCTCGACAAATTTTTATGCCCATTTGTGAGCTCACTCCCATCACACTTGAAAGACACCAAAGATGTTTTGCTCAGAATAGATAATGTACAAATTGATGACGACACTTATTTGGTGGGCCTGGATGTAGTGAACGTGTACACTAGCATCCCACATGGAGTCGGCCTAGGGGCGGTTAGCTTCTTTTTGAGATCTAGAGATATTGAGGCTAAAATACATAACGCCTTTGTCACCTATCTTCTAGAATTTGTACTTACAAGCAACATCTTTATATTCAATGGGAAGTATTACCATCAAATCCAGGGCACAGCCATGGGAACCACGTGTGCCCCCACCTACGCCAATCTATATCTAGGCTGGTGGGAGGAAACCGTGGTTTTCGGCTGTGACCTGGACATGTACGCGGACAACATTATTATGTGGGTCCGCTACATTGATGACATCTTCTTGCTGTGGAAGGGTCCATTAGATCTCTTACAAGAGTTCGTTGTGAAATTGAATAATAACAAATTCAATTTAAAACTAACTATGCAAACGGATAAACACAAAATTGACTTTCTGGACATAACCATCTACAAGGACACTGAAGGGTATCTACAAACTACACTATTTAGAAAACCCACAGCTACTAATAGCATTCTACGGGCGGACAGCCACCATCCCAATCATCTTGTCCAAAATATACCCACGGGACAATTTCTCCGCCTTTGACGCAACTGCTCCACTTGGCAGAGTTTGCAACTAAGGCAGGAGAAATGAGCCAGAGGTTCTACGATAGGGGGTATAGCAAGAATGTAGTCCAGAAAGCATTTAAGAGAGCAAAATATACACAGAGACATGCTTTTGACGAAAAATAAAGTGAGGCCTGACACCAAAGAAGTAATACGCTTTATTGGCACTTACAATACACAGTGGCACGACCTAAGACGCATCTTCACCAAACATTGGCACCTACTCACTGAGGATGAGGATTTGATAGAAGTGTTGAATCCGTCACCAACACTTACATGTAGACGATCACGTAACCTAAAAGATAGGATGGTACAGAGCCACTACCAACCAATATCCAATAGGACGTGGTTAGATCACAAACCGCAGGGATCATTCCCTTGCGGGAAATGTAAGGCATGTCTACACATGCCTCCCACAAAATCATTCACAGACAATACAAAAGAAAATACATTCAAAATCAATGACTTCATAAATTGCAACAGCAAAGGAGTTATATACATCATTACGTGTTCATGCAACAAAATGTATGTGGGTAAAACTTTTCGCCAGCTGAAAGTAAGAATCCTTGAACATCTGGGGTCCATACGTAACGAACACGACACACCCCTAGCCTGACATGTGAATGGTGTTCACGAGGGTATCTCTAAAAATCTACGCTTTGCAGGGATAGAATTGGTATCATTGGGACCACTTAAGGGTGACTGGAATAGGTTACTCCTACAGAAAGAGTGTAAATGGATTTATACGCTGAAAACCCTCAGTCCTATAGGACTGAATGAGGGATTTATATACTCACCCTTCATTTAACAACTGTATATAGTCAGGGTAAATATATTTAATACTCAGCCAGACCGTATTGACCCATTTGGGCGGACTAAACAGCTAGCTGTCACTCCTACACTCACTACGTATCCTATCTCTCCCCCAGAACTTTTGATACACACTTATATGTTCACCCCATTACTACCATGCTGGAAATGCAATGTTAACATACAGTACACTCATCTATATTTCTTTTTTTATATGCGCTAAGGGTATCACCGCACAGGTACATACTAGGTAGGAACATTATTCAAACAGTGGGACCACTGCAGTTAAATATAAATATATAACATTACAGTCAGCTTAAATATTTTAATAACTTGCAAGACCGCATTGACCCCTTTGGGCGGTCTAAACAGTTAGTGGTCACTCCTACACGGCACATATAGATATAGATACACAAACATATACAATACTGTACCATCATTTGGTCAATCAGACCTTCACCTTCACGTATCTATGGCAACAGGGCATTTAATACTTAAACCAGCCCTGATACAAACCCACACTCTATGGGGTATACGTGTACATACAGTACACCATACCTAAGACTTATATGGTAAAGGTTGCATGCCGTCAATAGTGTATGTATACGTATATTACCATCATACTTACCTACCACGTCACTCGTACAAGGAGCAATATGTACTACCTAAGCATTCTGTTCTATTTCTATGCATCGCTATTCAATACCACTATGGCTACAATATTAATAGCCACCAAATCAGTTAATTAAACTGAGGCAGACTACTGAATAGGGTCTCTGTGTTAATACTAAAAACGCCCCTAGACCCGCCCCCAGGAGGGGTATAAATACATACCATAGAGGAGCTATGTTACACTCCTCCGCCCTAGAAGAAGCGCCAAGAGGCGTGAAACGATTGTCGGGTGTCAGGCGACGCGCAGACCGATGACGTCAGACTGTTTTTTTCGTGGAGCTTGAGGACGGAGCGTGAGGCATCCCCACTGACTCACGAGCTACATCTCGGAAATGGGTGATATGTAGCGCACTATAGACACATTGCACACTCATCAGAGTACTATGCCCTAACTATGAGGAGTATACACACTAGGGACATACAGATGCAAGTTGTCTAGTGACGCAGATTAGACGGTCCTTGCGATACACAGGCTAGTGCATAAAGGATAATCTGCTGGATACATCCAAAACCCTATGGCACACTGCTGATTTACTCTATACAGACTTATACTGTTAAGTTCTATATATATGCAGTAGCACCAACGTATGGGACCGCCGTGATAGTATATAGAATACTTTACCTGTTGTATACCCATACACCCTCACTGGGTTTGCCGACCTGCTCCGTCGCTGCTATCTTTAGAGATTTTAAGATTACTTTTAAATTAGTTTAAATAGTCTTCAATTAGATGTGTACTTATATACTGCACCGACACACTTTATTCGAGCAAATACCCGGTATGTACCTGGCAGATATCTGGAATGCGCCACTCCTCACCTCTGACAAGCCCCGTTGCATTTGCCTTCCCAGCCTGGGTTCATGCCTGGCTGATGGGCGGCTGATCTGTTAAATGATAATGATTAGGATTTAATAGGCTGCAATGCTTCGCGTGTCTACCAGATGGCATAAATTCATGAATTGTAATGCAGTATATATATATATACTGTGCAGTATTGCAGCCAGCGGGAATAAAATGCTTCAATCCCTGCTTGGAAAATAACTCAATGCACTCGGGCAGAAAACAGTCACAAACCTCAATACACCCGGGTATACCCGAATTCGTGGGACTAGCCAAGCTCGAATAAAGTGTGTCGCCAGTTTAGTATTTAATAAATAATTTTTTGTTTTGTGTTTTAAACCTCCTGGTACCCATATGGTTTAATATATATATCAATACTCAGAGTTATAATTTAGTTGAGTGCAAACCTATGGGATTTCTTTTTGTCGGTCATCTCTGACCAATCCTATCCACTTGTTACATATTCCCATGCACCACTTTTTACCTATACCATTTGAATATTAAGGTTGAGCAGTGTTTATACATTTTCTATTCGCTCCAGGTAAAAGAGGCCTTAATTTCTGCACTCCAAACTGCCCACCGTGATTATGATGCCTTGCAGGAACAATTGAATAGGGAGCGAGAAGCGAACGCCGAGGTAAAGAGGTGTATACTCCCAGCTATACTTGAGTATGAGGAGTTAAAGAAAATAGAGCGTCTCTTACGGAGTGAGTTGGAGGAGCTGACGACAAGTTTGAATAAGGCCAACACCCCAATTGCTAACATGGAATCAGAGAGAACAAGTCCTGACTGGAGACTATGCTATCAGATGTCCCAGAGAGATGTGCAAAACTTCATCAAAGACTTAGAAGTTTCTCACCAAGAAGCTAGCGCGCTCAAAACAGAGCTGGAGCTCTCACGCCAGGAGGGCCACAGTCTAAACACAGAGCTGGGTATGTTGAAGGAAACCCATGAGAATGCCCTGAGGGATTTAGAAACTGTAAAGAAGGAGAATGTAAGTCTGACGCAGAAAAATTCAGACTTGACTGATCAAATCAGTAAAGGTGATAAGAAGCTCCACCAAGCAGGAAAAGTGGAGAAGCAATTGATCCAGGAAAAGCTAGAGGTGCAGGAAGCACTGCAGAATGCAGAGAGGATGCAACGTGTCTCCCTGCAGCAGCACACACAGGCAACGCACTTATGGCAGAGCCAGCTGCAAGAGCTACATGCAAGTCTGCAAGCAGCCAAGGAGAAGCAGCGAGTGCTACAGGAACGGCTGAGTACCCAGTATGTCCCCACAGAACAGCATGAGGAACTGAGGGCCACGCTGTACGCCACAAGAGCATCGCTAGGGGCAGAGCTGGGTACTTTGAAGAAAGCCAATGAAACTGTCCTAAGGGATGGTAGAGACTGTGAAAATGGAGAATATAAACCTGAAGGAAGAGGTTTTAAACCTGACTGGTCAGGTCAGTGATGGGACTGAGAAGCTTCACCAAGCGCAGAAAGTGAAGACGCAATTGGTGCAAGAAAAAAATGAAGTACAGGCTGCTCTGCAGAATGCAGAGAAAATGCTGGAAAAAGAATGCCTCGCCCTGGAGCAGCTGAAGATCACGTTGAGCGCCACAAGAGCATTGCTGGAGGCGGAGCTTAGAAGCCAGGTGACTCTGTGTGAGAGGGAACATGAGAAGGTCCAAAGACTGGAGCAAGAGCTGGAGAAGCAGAGAGGCAACTCCATCTCCATGAGTCAGTATGCCAAGGAGAAAGAAGCCTGGAAGACAGAATCAACAGCGATACTGGCGACAAGAACTGCAGAGCTCAAAAAGATGGAGGAGGCGTTGATGCAAACCCAGAGTAAGCACCGGGAAGAGGTGAAGGCCCTGAGAGGGGACTGGCAGCATCAGATTGAAGAGCTGCAAACGCAGATGGCTGAGCACGAGATGCAGCGCGCCAAGACGGAGGAGGTGTCCGTCCGTCAGGTGGCCTGCCTGATGTTGCACCATGAAACTGAGATGGCTGATATCCACAAGCGGCTGGACTACACGACCAATGAGGGGAGGCTGCACTGGAACATGTTTTACGAGAGCCCGCTGTCCATGCAGACTATCTCTTAAGTTATCTTCAAAACCCTGCTGTTCTCACAGAAGAACAAAAAGCGGATATGACACAAATTGAAGACATGCTGATTAAAGAATTTATAGGTCAGCAGCTGATTCTTATAGTCGGCTGTCTAGATACCAGTGAAGAAGGAGGCAGGAAACGCCTTCTTGCTGTCCTACAAGAGATGCTTGTAATACCTAATACACCAACTTCCCTTATAACGTGTCTAGTGGAATTATTGCTCCGTATTGTTAAAGATGATGACCGGAGAATTCAGATTGTGGCAGAAATAGTCTCTGAGCTGCGAGAGCCAATTGTTAGCATGGATATACCAGCGGATTCCGCGAAATCAAGGAAATTACAGTTAAAGATTGCAGATTTAAGAGTGCAGCTTAACGAAGCCAAACAAGCCTTGGAGGACTCCATAGTTTTACAAGATTTCAGTCTTGCATCTGAATTAAAGGAGATAGTGAGGTACCAGTCCTCAGGCCCAGATGGCCTGGTAATTACCCCAAAAAGAAAATGCCTAAATTGGAAGGCAAGAAAAAAAAAAGGGGGGAGGGAAGGGCCGACGTCAGACATTGGCGACAAAGATGCTGGTGCACGGGAATGGTGCACGGGCCGCTCCACAGGACAATGTTTCGCTGGGGAGAGGGATATGTGACAGAGTCACTGACTCAGTAGGCTGTGACAGTGAATGGAGAGATGCTGCAGCCAGATCACTGAGTGTTAATCTCCTCAGACAGAGAAAGCACAGCTGCAGCCTAATTAAACAGGGGCTGAACTATCAGTGAAACAAGTGCTTTAAAAAGCAGGAAGTTGCTCACACAAGGTGAGCTTGTTTTTCCACAGGAAGGTGGAGAGAACTCTCCCGGCTTGGAAGCCGTAGCAGCTGCTGCTGCTTTGATCCCCAGTCATGTGAGGAGCTTTGCTTCTGGGACCAGCTGGGACCCCAACCCAGGATAAAGATAAACATTGCTGCGAGGCTGGACACAGCCTGCTCCCCGGAACCGTGTTCCTGTTTGCTGTTTGGAGCTGAAACAGATAAGACTTTATTCTTATTATGCTTATTGGTTATCGTTTGTGTAGCATGTTTTGGGCATGACCAGATTAGCTGGCTGTCCTGTAAGTAAGGGCTCAATAAGTGAGTTAGTGTCCCTAACGGGACTAGGCTTTAATTTGCAAGAAAGTAATTTCTTAAAGGGATAGTGCACCCGTAAATAATTTTGGTTGTGGCTAATAAACCACTATAGTTGAATGTTTCCCATCGTGTCTAGCATCTTACTGACCCCGCCGTGAGGCCGTCCTGCCACAGGGCCCTTTCTAGTTTCATGACTGCCTCTTTCTGAGCGTATGCGGCCCTGGCACGTGCAGCCTCTGTTGTGGCTCGCGCCTTGGTGGCGTTTGCGCTTGCGCTTGACGCGTGAGATTGTGCTGATCTTGCTGACCTTGATGAGTGTCTGTATGTGCTGGAGCGCTGTGATGCAGTTTCCAGCAAAAGGTCCTTTCTCTGGTCTTCGGCCTCAGTGATAGTGGTCTGCACGAAGCCGTCGCGCTCCAGGTCAGTTGCCTCCTGCTGGTCACGTTCGCTGAGGCTTTCCTCCTTGTTAATTCTTTTTAGGTAGGCGAGATATGTTTGTGACAGCATTTGGTGACGTTTGTGACTTAACCTCAATTGGGCTATAGCTTGCCTAATTTGTTTCTCCTGATCACTAGTACTTGCAACGTTACATATTTCACGACCAGTGTCCTCCCAGGCCTTCTCTAACTTTTCACGGTGCGCTTCAATGTTAGCTTCATATTTTTCGCGGGCCTTTTGTGTGAGTGTGACTGTCCGTTTGGGCCTTGCGCCTGCCTGCGCCTGTTGCAGTTGCGCAGCGGTCTCTGTGTCTGAGTGATTGCTCTCCTGCGTGATGTCTGGTGAGGCTCTGAGTTCTGCCATGCTGTAGGTGTGTGTAGGCCTTTAGCCAATGCGTGTGGCGTGTGGTATTTTACCTTTGTCAGCGATGGGCATCTGTCTCAGATGATGCCGAGCGGTGTCCTGCAGCGTGCAGTATAGGGGTAGCTGTACTCACAGGTGTCCGGTGGCTCTGACCCGTGTCCTGGTGGGTGTCCGGTAGTGTGGCCCTTGATGGCGCTAGCCGTCGGAACGTGCGCAGGGGTAGGTGAGATGGTGGCTCCTCACTATGGGGCTGTGCAGAGGGTGAACTCAGACAGAGAAAGGCAATTAGGTTTGAATAAGAAGCACTGTTTGTTTGCAAAGCTGCTGCCTCATGTGCAAGGTTTATGCTGGCTGTGTGCAGTTTGCTGTATAAAGCTTGATGCCCTGTCTGGTAGAGTGAAGCTGCTGCTTGTTTTGCAGAAAGCTGTAGCTGTTTGCTTGTTTGTTTAGCATAAAGGATGTGGGTAGCAGCTCCTCTGTGTGTGTCCCCAAGGCACAGGGTCCTCTTTCTACTTTTCTGAAGCCAGGGTCACGTTTGATGTGTGAATGGCTCCCGATAGCATTAACACCGTTCCCTTTTAAATCACTCCAAGCCCTGTAATATTTCCTCCACTTTATTGAGAAACGCAGCAGAACACAGATACTTGTGGATGGTATGTAGTGGTGATTATTAGTTAGGAACCGGTAAAAAGAGATGGCCTCACCATGGGGGATGAACAGAGAAGGGTCTTGTACTCACTGTCTCCAGGGTGGAAAAGGAAGTGAGGGGCAGTGTGGGTAAAGGAATAGTCTAGGGTCAGACTATCTCTGAACAAACAGGAGGGGGGCAGACTAGCCCATTCTGGTGAGGATCTCAGAAACTGCAGTAGCAGCTCACTGATTCCATGCCCAGAGGCAAGAGATGCAACATTGTTGCAAGCTACACAGGCACAGTATGTGTGTGCAAGCTCCATGCAGCTGGGAATAAGATCTGACAGGCAGAAGTTGCAAAGGAGAGAGGGAGGTGAGTCAGAAAGGTAGTTCTGGTTCCATGACACCTATGACGTCACATTTTCGTCATATGGTTCCCACGGCCCTGATTGGGCCGTGAAAACCATGTGTTTTGGCCGATAAAAATAAAAATGATGACGTCACTTAAAGGCAATGAAAGCACAGCCAATCAGAATGGCTTTGCTTCAATTGCCTTTAAGATGACATCATTAAAAGAAACATGGCCGGCCTCACATGGTACGGTAGCCAATGAGAGTGTGGGAACTCCATCCCTACTCTGATTGGCTCTAGTACCCTGTGACAGGCTTTCAATGACGTCACATCCTTTCTCCCCCAAGCCTCTTTCACATTGTATACTAGAGCCAATCAGAGTAGGGATAGACTTCCCACCGTACCATGTGAGGCCGGCCATGTTTCTTTTAATGACGTCATCTTAAAGGCAATTGAAGCAAAGCCATTCTGATTGGCTGTGCTTTCATTGCCTTTAAGTGACGTCAACATTTTTACTTTTATCGGCCAAAACACATGGTTTTCACGGCCCAATCAGGGCCGTGGGAAACATATGACGAAAATGTGACGTCATAGGCCTTTAAAAGCCTATGTCGTCTCATTTTTAAGCCAGCCGCCGAGGAGGAAGGAACTCCTACAGAAGAAGATGGCCAGGGTGTGGCCGAAGATGGAAAGAAGACCCCGCCCGGAAGAAGATAGAAGAAAGAAGAATACAGATGAAGATGGATTACAAGTAGAAGACCCGTGGAATGATTTGGATTTTTAGTGTAATGTTTATTTTTTTATGGTTTTTTATTTTATGGGTTCCTGTGCCTGGTGGATTGGTTCGTGAGTAAGCTGTTCAACGGGAGTCGGTGGGGCCAAGTAATGGTAAGTGAACTAAAGAAATGTATTTAATTGTGCTTGTAAATTTTTTAAAGTTTTTTTTAACGTGTATTTATTTATTTGCGGTATATCAGTTCTTGTCACTGTATGTATGTATGTATATATGTCTAGAGAGATATATACATACAGGGTAAGAAATATTGTTATTTTAAAAGCTTGATTTGATGTGTTTTAAATTAATTTGGCTATACTGCTATGCTTCAATGTGTGTACTGTATAATGTTTTTTACAATTAGATAGATGTAATCCTTGGTATTGTATTGTGTGCTTGTGGACAGGGTTAGCCTTGGTTTTAAATTTTGTATTCTGGTTGGTACTTATATTTTTTCACATGCTAAATTGTTTTGCTCCAGGCTTGAATTAGTTAATTGTTTAATTGTTCGGGATGGACTGTCAATTGTTTAGGGATGTACATAATGAATGCTAATTGATTTTTGTTTACTTGATTGGTTAAAATAGTTTACTTGTTTGGAGGTATTTGTATTTTGCTTGCAATGATATTGTTAACATTCATTTGCAGAATGTATATGGTGCATAGATTTTAAGCATCATATATACAGTACAATGTAAATGCAATGTATTGATTGGAATGTGAGGTTTTTCATTGGTATTTGATGATTTAGATTGTAAGATCAGTTAGGATTATTAAAGGAAATTCATTTTAATGTAGTGTGTCTGTATGGAGAAGTGTTATTTGTAGTACAGTATGGTTTTGATAACCCTTCTACATTTATTTGTATATTGGTTCATCATGCTTGTGTATATACTGTATATATATATATATATATATATATATATATATATATATATATATATATATATATATATATATATATATAGTTGCATGATGAAGCCACTGTACAAATTCATGGGTGAAGGGTGGGTATGGGGCCAGTGTGGCTTAACCCCTTAATTACCTTTGCGGTTATTATCCACTAAGGTGTTTATGGGGCTAATTGATATCTGAATGTACTTGCAATGTATTGGCTTTGTACTTGCTATGTATTTTGTGGGCAAGACAAGGATGTTGCTGGCGACAGAGACTTCTTATTGATGAGGTCAATAGTTCTTTATTTATTTGTATATGCTAGTTAATGTTTTTAATAATGGGCAATTAATCTATTATCCATATCTGGATAATAGTTATTTTGCACATTATTGTTCTGTATGTGTTTGGGGGGGCAGGGGTGTATGTATTGAATGTATATATAGGCCAGGTTTATTTTTTTTACATTCAGGGTTTGTTCCATGGTTCTGCGTGGGACCTCTGGAGACCACCTGCGGGTCTCCTTGGGTATCTCACGGGTATCAGTCTGGTGGCTCCACGGGTGACACATGCGGGGATGAAGCAGTGGCCTCACATCTGTGGGGGCACCGCGGACCTGTAGTCTGCGGGGATGAAGCGGTGGCTTCACATCTGTGGGGGCACCACTGACCCATAGGTGCGGGGATGAAGATGTGTGGTCCCACTTCTGTGGGGGCACCGCGGACACATAGTAAGCACTCGTGAGTTCCCCAGACCCCCGTGGGAACCACCCGAGGCCCCGCAGACACCTGTGGGTCTGACCCGGGGCTCCCAGACATCCTTGGGCCTACCGTGATGACCCAATTGTGGCCCACGTGGACCCAAGGAGACCACCTGGGGGCCATGGTGCTGGCGGGACCCACCAGCAGGCCTCCAGAACCTGTTTGAAAAGGGCTGCTGATACCCTGAAGGTCTGTCAGGTGCCCCGCCAGCCCATCGGGGACTCGCGTGGGGCTGCGTTATGAACCCTGTTTGTAAAAGGATAAATCTTGTATTTATGGGGGGGGCACAGGGGGTGGGTAATGTATTTAATAAATATAATGATGCTTATTGTGGGGCTGTGTATTGTTTTTATTGTGGGTACTGGGGGTGGGGGGGGGTATTTTCCCCAACGGTATGTGGGTAGGCCTCCCTTGTGGGTAGTGGGTGAGGGTGGTTAGGCCTCACGGGGTGGGCCATTGGCAGTGAGGCACTGCATTATACTATATGCACATTGGGATCCCCCTCCCCCTCCCCACATTTACATAAACTGTACTCACAGGAACACAGGCAGGGAGATTTAACAGACACATTCGGGGGAGGGGGCCTTACACAGAATACAGTCAAGGAGGTGGGGTTATAACCAAAAGGGAACAGTTATGTTAAAAATATGTATTTAATGTATTTATTGTTGTTTATGTATTTTAAATACACAGGGGGTGTACTGTATGTTGTTTATTGCAATGTTTATTGGGGGCAAATGTCCCCAATAAACATGCTATTCTGCCTTAACCCTTCATTGCCTTAGCGGCTATCAGCTATGGTAATAAAGCAGCATTTCTGTATTTTAATAATATTGTGCAGGAGCAGGGGGTCCCCTGAGCTTTGATTTGTGGCTCAGCGAACCCCCTGCTCACTGTACAATATTATTAAAAATACATTCATGCTGCTTCGTTACCATAGCACATAGCCGCAAAGGTAAGGAACGAGTGTTTATTGATATGGGTGTTTTATTCATAGTGTAGATGTGCAGGGGGTCTCCGGAGCGGAACCGCTTTGGTTTTAGGTCCTTGAGACCCCCTTCTTCCCGAGATACAGGCCCCTTTATGGGGTGCCGGTATCCCTCTGCTTTGTTTACATTCCACGGTCACGTGATCGGGACCTTTAAATGCAGAGGGATACCGGCACCTCATAAAGGGGTCTGTATCTCGGGATGCAGTGGGTCCCCGGACCTGAAACCAATGCGGTTCATCTCCGGAGACCCCCTGCACATCTACACTATGAATAAAAATGTATTTTAAATAATTTTTAATGTGCCGATGTTTGCGCAGAGAGAGCAGCGGATCTCTCTCTGCTGCAAACACATCTCGCCCCCGCCGGCCTATAGTATCATTGATGTGCATATACAGTACTGTATGTGTATGTTAGGGGTTATAGGGGTTGTTGTTATACAGTATATATACAGTATATATACTGCATTACAATGCATGAATTTCTGCCATCTGGCGGACACGCGAAGCATTGCAGCCTATTAAATCCTGAACCATTATCAATTAACACATCAACCGCGCGTCAGCCGGGCATGTCCCGTGGCTGGGAACACAAAAGGAATGCGGCATGCTCCAGGTGCACAGCGTCGCATTCCAGGAACAAGCCAGGGAAAAAAACGGTGATTTGTTAGAATAAAGTCTGCCGCAACAGTACATACACTGACAGAAACAGACACACACATACATACACATACACTAATACAAAAATACACTGACAGACAGACAGACACACACCACACACACACACACATCACACATACACATACATACATGCACAGACACATACACATACATATACAGACATACACAGACACATACACATACATACCCAGATTGGCAGACAGAGACACACACACACAGATATATATGTTAATTAATAGTGAATAGATAGTAAATAGATAGTAGTGGACTCCTGGGTTGTATAAATGCACAAATATAATGAAGCACTTGCCCCTACTCTCTGCTCTGTCCCCCCTCTTTGTCACTGTCCTTTCTCTCATTCACTGTCCCTCCTTTCTGTCCCTCCTCTCTGTCTCTGTTCCTCTTCTCTGTCACTTTCTCTCCACTCTGTCCCTCCTCTCTGGCACTTTCTCTCCTCTCTATACCTATTCTGTCTCTTTCCCTCTTCTCTTTCTCTGTCCATAATCTCTATCACTGTCTCTCCTCTCTCTGTACCTCCATTCTGTCTCTGTCCCTCTTCTCTGTTCCTGTTCTTTGGCCAGCTCCCTGTTCTCTGTCTCCGTTTCTCCTCTCTATATCTGCTCCTTTCTCCTTCTCTGTGGATCTGTCCCTTCTCCCTACCTTTTCACTCTCTCACCGTCCCTCCTCCCTACTTCTTCTCTCTGTCACTGTTCCTCTTGCCCCATATAATTACTCCCTATAACTCCTCCTATTACCCCATATATCTGCTCCCTAAAAATTCTTCCTATTGCTCCATACAACCGCTCCCTATAACTCTCCTATTATACCATATTGCTGCTTCCTATAATTCCTACTACTATCCTATATAACCGCTCCCTATAACTCTCCTATTATACCATATTACTGCTTCCTATAATTCCTCCTACTATCCTATTTAACCGCTCCCTATAACTCCTCCTCTTGCCCTATATAACTACTCTCTATAACTCCTCTTATTTCCCAATATAACATCTCCCTATAACTCCTCCTATTGCTCCATATATCAACACCGTATAACTCCTCCTATTACTCCTTATAACGCACCCTATAACTCATCCTATTATTTCATAAAACTGCTCCCTATATGGCCTCCTATTACTCCATATAACCACTCCCTATAACTCCTCCTATTACTTCATATAACCGCTCCCTATAACGCCTTGTAAGAGGACATGTGCAGAGTATGCAATGGAGACTGTTTTAAGGTGAAATTAAATAAGGCTTTTATTGTGCCTGTTTCTTTAACACAAGAAAATCATCCAAACGTATGCAAATAAGGGGTCAAACAAAGCTTCTGTGCCACTTGGGAGTATTTAAAGTTAAACCTATGCAGTCAACAACTCCCTTTATATTAGCATGTCTCCCAGCCCCAAACATATATCTTGATATGTGCAGATATACAAAAAGTCTTAGAAAGGAAAGTCTTATCTGTCTCTTGTAGGGGAAGGCTTCTTTGTTCTCCAGGTTTAGAAGTAATTTCCCCTGTGTCTTGCTGGCAGCGTGCAGTCTCTTCTGGCAGACTCAAGACGCCTGTCTCCTTGTTCAGCTCACATGTGTGCTAAGGAGTCTCACTTCCTATCTCAGAGGCAGGCTTTTTCTAACACCTCTAATCAGCCAGGTGCTGGTCTATTAACCAGCACACTGCTGGATTACAGGCAAGTTTTCTGAACAGGGAAAGTCCCCTGTTACACGCCTCCTATTACTCTATGTATCCACTCCCTATAACTGCTCCTATTGCCCCACATAACTGCACCCTAGATCTCCTCCTATTACCCCATATAACCACTCCCTATAACTCCTCCAAAATGGGCTGCAGGTAAGTTCCTGCAGGGGAGGCAGGCAGGTGTTAGACCCAGGGGTTGGTGATGGTGTGGTGGAGATGGAAGTAGGAGAGTCCTCAGGCTGCAGCAGTGGTGAGGGGCTTGGGGAGCATGAGTGCAACAAAATTGCAGCAAAAAGGCTGACTTGGGTGAAGAAAATATTAAATTAGAGAAATGTTGGAGTTCTGAGAAAGACGTGCCCAAGAAAGAAAATAAACTGTCTGCCTGGTGATTTGACCCGATTGGAAGGTGAGATTGCTAGTTATAAGAAGAATATTGTAGCAATGACGGTGGATTTAAACAAACAGAAACAATCACTTTTGAAAACCAATGAAAAGCAAACCCACAGTGCTGAGCAGGGTGCCGAGCGGGGCACAGAGCAAGTTGCAGAGCGGGGCGCAGAGCAGAATGCTGAGCCGGTGTGCAGAGCGGGGGGCAGACTCGTTGTGGAACAAGCCAGCGCTCCTGTAGGAGCCACATTCAAAGCTCTCAAGAATAGAGACGTTTGGAGATGACCTAAAAGAAGTGGGAGAGAAACTAGATCCCAGAACAAGTCTAAAGATAAAACAGGGGCTGAAACTGAGAACATAACCCATGAAAACTCTGACCCGGGTCATGTCATTTTAAATCAATCGACTGCCACGAGAAACCCCAAAGGGTAAAACTGCTAAAGAAAGGAAAGCAAACGTTTCTCAATGTTTCTACAGGACAAAGTATCAGCCCTGGGTCCAAAGGCTTCAGGAAAGGGGACTCACCTCGGGGTGTGTCAAGGCTGTGAGCAAGGATCTGTGCAAGAGCTTCCAACGTCCCAGGATCCGGCTTCTCAATTGTCCTTTTGTTTTCCCCCCATACATCAGACCGCATTGGCAGGTGGCGAGATACATGATCCCTAGAGTCTTGCAGTTTGATGAGGTGCCTGATGATGTATTTTTTTGTTCCCGTTTTGGTTCGTGAAGTTTTTGGTGGTTTTGACATACTCACAGTCTTTGCAGCTGTTGCATCTGAAGCATCCTGTGGTATTTTTTGTTGAGCCATGTCTTGTTGGTTGGTTATGAGAAATGGCTGTAAACCAGAACATCTTTTCAAGGTCTTAGCTCTTCTCCATACCATGTGTAACGGGTATTCCCCCAACCCAATCGCATATGGAAGGGGAACCTATATGGTACCAGGTGTGGTGCAGTATACCTGTCAGGCTCACAGGAGGTCTGAGCCTCCGCTAGTGAGAGCCTGGGGTGAATCTTCTGGAACATTCTCGTTTTCAGCGCCTCCACCTGTGTAGGGTTCTAGGGATGTAGATGGTTACCTACACAGGACCCACACATATAATAAGTACATATACGAGGATGTATATAACCAATTTATATATATGCAGACAATAGAACACTTATAATAACATACTTCTAACACTCCCCCTAGGGAGTAACTCCAGTCCCCGTATCCCCACACTGTGTCCACAGCCCAACCCCCTTGTCCCGTGGTCAGCGCTGCCACTATGTGTGATGATAGTATGTTAGGATATGTTGGTGCACTTATGGGGGTACCTGCCGAGCGCTCCTGCACTCGGGCCTGCAATTGACTTCACAAAGGATCTGTCACTCGGTGAGTCCGTCTGATCCTGTGGTTCCTTGCACCGGGTCCGCCAGGGGTGATCCCACCCTGGTGATAGTCTCTGTGGGCACAGACTTGAGCCCAAGTCTCTTCGCGGGAAGCGCAGCGTCCGCTGTGTCCCTATCTAACACTAGTGCTACTGTGACAGGGTCCCTAACCTAGGGCCTGTCCCTGCAGCACCACAAACTGGGGAGTGAGGACCTATCTGGGACCTAAGATGTTACTGACCTGCTCCGTTCCCCCAGCTCTTCCCGGTCCTGACTCTGACTACTAACTAGCACTGCCACCTACTTGGTACTTGCAGCAACCGTGCTGCACAAATGCACGATGCCTTCTTGTCAGACGTCACAGCACTGACAGCTATGACTCTGTCAAGAAAGCATTTACGCACACCTAAGGGCAGGGTCCCTAACCTGTGCCGTCCCTTACCACTTACCCACTAACCTGGTGGGGAGTTGGGGCCTGTCTGGGACCTGGAGGACCTTACCTGGTGCAGGAGCTTCACTTGCTCCCTACACCCTTCCTTCCCCTTCCTGCTCCCAGCTCCAACTGACTAGCTCCAAAGCCCACGAAAAGTATCTATCCTCTCCCTCTAGGTATCCTTGGCCCTCATTGGCCGCACTGAGGCACTGGTGTGCTTGGCCCTAAGCCTCATGGGAGTTGTAGTCCCGCAGAGGCTGCAAACACATTGGGGCCGTGTGCGCACTTTCCCTGCACATGCGCAAATCCCTAATGGCCGCCGCAACCTCTCCCTGGCTGTACCTCCACCCGCGTGACTTCCTAAGGGCTGCCGTAACTTCCTAGCTATTTCTGCGCATGCGCGATCCCGTGCACGCTCGCGCAACCCGTCAGGGCGGCCCCCGCTAGCCAGGTGCGCCGCCGGGGCTCCAGGGACTCCGATCGCTCCCTGCACTGGCCCCCACCTTCGTGAGCAGCCGGCGGTCCCGCGACCGCTTGGCTTGCTATTGAGGGGGTCAGCGTGAGCCGGAGGACACCAGGTCTACACATGTTTGGATTTAGTGGTAGAACTTCCTTTAGATCCTCACCGTTGAGTAGGATATCCAGGTGCCTCTTCATGCAGTCTTGTATTTGTTCCCATTGTTTATTGTAGGTGTTGATGCATCTTACAGGAGAAGAAACGGCAGTGCACTGCCAAGAAAACCAGGAGGAGGCTCACGGCAGCAAAAGCAAAAATTAATTTATGCCATAAAAATATTGGACAAAGGTCCCCCCTAGCCCCAACAAGTATCCACCTACGCGTTTCGGGCTCCATGCCCTTTCTCAAGGTGTACTCTACGCTAAAGAAAGCCGATATTTAAACTATTGCGCCGATCGCGCTATCGAGTGACGTCACAGCCCAATTGACCAAACGGCTCGCATTTCCTGCTATACGGATCCACATTGGATAACAGGATTGCGGCATTTTCAGCAAACTTTATTTAGAAGAGATAAGTCCCTCTATCTAGTCAATGGGATGAAAAAGTCTGAGGAGAAGCCCTCCGATTGGTCCCTAGGCTTATCAATAAATGTAACTTTATTAAAACTGGCAGAACATCTTATAACCGTGTCATCTGTGACGTCAGTCATTCGGCTTCCTCACCCTGTGCAAACAAAACTATATAAAAAAAATACATTTTTTACAAAAATGAAAAAAATAATAATAAACATAAAAAACAATATAAGTCTAATGTTTAAAGAGTAAATGATAAAGAATAACTAAATCATACAGTAAAAATAAACAATGGGAACAGGCCCGACACAGACTGATGAGACCCATTAAGGTCGAAACGGCTGTCTGTGGGTGGGTTTACTGGCTGTGCATCTTAACCCAGGCTGTGCTCAAAGCTGTGCCCATGCAGCAAGCTTAAGCCTATAGGGAACCATGTTAAAAATGGTTTTGAAGCAAAAGGTGGCACTGTGTGCTCATTTGCATGTTATTTTCCAGAATCCCTTGCTGCAGTGAAAGTGCTGTGTGCTGGGTGATAATGGTGAAAGGCGGGGTTGCAGACCTGTCTAAAACATGTAAATGAGCATACAGTAATATTTACAGTTGCTATACAGTGGTGACAGCCTTTATTCTAACTCGGCTAGCTCCGCGAATTTCAGATTATGTTTATGTGTGGCTTTGTGTCGTTTTCGCCCGGAGTGTATTGCGTTATTTTCGCGCCCGTGATTTAAGCATTTTATTCTCGCTGTCTGCAATACTGCAATGCCGTGTAAAAACTCATGGGGGCGTTTGCGAGCTGTTGTCTTTGAAGTCTAAAACCTTCGCGGTTCTACCTACTGTACGTCAGTACACAGTCTGTGCGTGTGCGCACAGCAATAGTAAAATTGCATATTTAAAGTACATGCATTTGCAGTGCTGTGCTGCTGTACGGTATGTACTGTACGTCTCATTTGAAAATTGTTGAAATGCATAGGCGTGTACAGTACTGTAGCAGTGTAAAGGGAACCCTCGCTACTGACATTGTTTGAGTTGCCCTTTTGGCAATATTGTATTTCCTTTCACATGTCAGTGCTACACACTGTATCAAACATTTAGAATCATTTAGAAACCATACACTGTATCATTCCATATACAGTACTGTACTTACCTGCCCTGTTAGAGGGTATAGAGCTACAGTAGCCTAGAATTTATTTGGGATACATACTCCTTTCTGGTCTACCCTTCTACCCTTCCTCCACCTTATTTTTAATTCGCCGCTAACATAGGATTTGGGTTCCAGGTTTCTGCTCATTCTGACTGAGCCGCGCTGGTTTGAAACGGCTTTCTCCGCCATTACGGTCAATGATAGGACCTTCCTCGCCGGCGTGACCCTTTCTCATCGCCATTACTGGTCGGACCCTGTTGGGGTCAAGTGAGAGGGTTCCTAACATCTAGGGGCAAAATTAATTTTATTTCTAGTTGCCCTAGAACAGAAGTTCCCACGCCAATTGGCCGTGAACTTGACCGAGGCCCTAGTTCCCACGCCAATTGCGCGATTACCCTGACTCCGTTCTGTTGCCACAAGAGGGTCGCTTTTTGCCATGCAATCCTGTCTGAACTAGGACTACATGGTGACCGAATCTGAGCCCTCTAGGTTGAACAGAACCGGAGTTATGGGTTCCAGGTTTCTGCTCATTCTGACTTAGCCGTTTCAAAGCAGCGCGGCTTTCTCCACCATTACGGTCAATGATAGGACACTCCTCGCCGTCGTGACCCTTTCTCGTCGCCATTACTGGTCGGACACTGTTGGGGTCAAGTGAGGGGGTTCCTAACATCTAGGGGCAAAATGAATTTTATTTCTAGGTGCCCTAGAACAGAAGTTCCCACGCCAATTGCCCTAGTTCCCACGCCAATTGCGCGATCATTGCTCTTTTTTTACAATGTTGCCGATCTTGCGGCTTTGCGGTCTGGCAGTAAAAAAACAGTGCAGTAAGCCTCGACATTTGTTACACTGTCAAAGGAGCAAATGGAAACAATGTAAGACAAATCAACATGTTCTTTTATTGGTGGAGTCAGTACAAAAACATTTATTTACAAATACTGTACAATGTAGAAACATTTTAAGTGCACAGCAATTCAAAACATCAACAGGTGTATGGTTTACTGCTACAGTACATGTGTGAAAACATTTGTCAGTCAGTATGGTTTACAGTCACATGTTTTAAATACAATACAGTACAGTATATTCTTTAATATCTTTAAAATATAAATATAAAAATATATAAATATAATTTAAAATAATCCGTTCTGTGGGTCTGAGAGGGCAGCAAAAAGGGCAGGTTTTCAGGGCAACCTTGAAAACCGTGCCTGTTTGCGGCCCTCAGGGACTGGAGTCGTGCATGTCCTGTGTAAAAAAACACACAACAACGCTTTGCTCATTTTCTGCAGTTACTTTAGTCATTGTGTTTTTAAGCCGTCCCTAGCCAAGCGTCAATCGGCTGACTGCGCCTGCGTGTACTCTAATTCTTTTAGAGATGGGAGCTTGCTGCTTACAGCGCATGAGTCACCCTACCCTACCAAGCCCCTCTCTCCACAGAGTCGTTAATCTTCTGAATATTGCCATTGTGTTCTTAATACGTCCATAGCCGAGTTATACAGCCTCAGTGCGCCTGCGTGTTATCACACCATACCCCCCCCCCAACCCTTAGAGGCTTTGTTTACGGTAACGCTTTGGAAAATCCCCTCTCGAATTTGAAATGTAAATCTGATGTGCACAGCAATGTGAGAATTGAGAGTAAAAAAACCATTAACTGATTCATGTTGTTTTGTCATTCATTCTTATACTGTCGGGGGGGGGAGGTGTGGTTGTTGTCAATGATTATGATTAGCAGGAAAGTGAATAAATATTTATTTTATTTTGTCAGGACCCAAAAAATACAAATATAAAAATAATCATGAATAATATATAATGCAGTCTTTATTAAGTTCTTTTGGCAGATTGAAATTGGATATCCATTTAGAAAACATTTGTAAAACATGGGGAAACATGAATAATGCACATTTATAAGAATATTATTTAATAATATATACTGTAATGTACTGTATAATATATATACTGTATACTGTATATACTGTATAGTAATATTATTTTTTCCGTCTTTATCTTTTCCTCATTTTGTCTACAGTACAGTAGTTCATTGAGAGAGGAGAGGTTTTGTGTACATCATTACTGTACATTATATACTGTTTATATACTGTTTATATACTGTACATTTTACTGTACAAACAGATTTAACTGGACACAAATACACAAATACCCACCCAGGCCACCCTTTTTTCCTGAAACGACAAGAAAACAAAAAATTAGTGCAGTTACTGTACTGTATGTGCGTACTGTATTATGGCGTTGTGTGATGTGTAGAACTACTGTAGGTGGCTGGTGCTGCTTTCTCTGGAAAGAAAAAAATTGAGCAGTTAGTAGGCAGTTACTGTAGTACTGTCAAACTAGTCTACTGTATACTGGAACTACTGTATACTCTGACTACTGTTAAATTCTATGTACTGTAACCTGATGGCTGGTGCTGCTCTCTCTGTAAAGAAAAAACTAACTACTGTATACTCTGACTATCTGGAAAGAAAAAATCTGTGCCATATTTACCTGTATCATACTGTACTTACATACTGTACTTCAGCACAGTACTACTTTCCTGATGCTTTCCCATTACGCGGGATGACAATGGGCAACACAGTGGCAATATGGTCTATATATTTATTGCAGCGTTCCACGGTGAGAACATCGTTCCAAAAACTAATTATGCCTTTCAACAACTCGTCCTTTTTGGAGGGTTTCTCCACTTTCCGGATATGGTCCTTCAGCTGATGCCAGACCATTTCGATCGGATTGAAGTCTGGCGATCTGTCATTGGAAAAAAAGGACAATTGGTTTAAGAGCTAAAAACAGTGGGGAACAAAAATGGGACACGGTCTACTGCACTTACTCCGCTGGCGTCTTCACCCAGTTGATGCCGCGCTCAAGGATATGCGCCGTTGACGCGGTGTGCTTCGGATCGTTGTCCTGATAGAAGCGGTGACCATTGAGGAAGTCGCGTGTGAGGTATTGCACTATCTCGGGCACAATGTTGTCTTGGAAGAAAGCTTTATTCATGATTCCTATAGCAAGAAAAGAAAAGTGCTCAAAAAACTGCACAATAGTACAGTACAGTGCATACGGTAAGGCAACACTAGTAAAGTACAGTGCATTAGGCGACATTATATTTGATAAATTTTACCTTCAAAGATGACAATGCATCCCGGTCCATGCCTAGAGATGGCACCCCACACATGCAGCTTCACAGGGTGTTTTGGCCGCGGCTTTAAGATATGCGGCCTTTTTTGTGGAACGCAAATCTTGCAAATCTCTCCAGCGACACAGTAGACTCATCAGTGATGATGCAATCCTGGAAAGTCTCCCCACTGTCAATCCATGCCTGGTCCTGTACCACTCTTTTGATTTTGTTTGCGTCCCGTATCATGGGGTACGCTCTGTAATGACAAGGAATAAAAAAAATTAGCGGCACAGTGCAGTACAGTTTGCTAAACAACACTTTTACCTCCTGTACTGTCCAGTACTAACCTCACACATCCATATTTCCATCCAATGCTGCATCTCATCTTCTTTATGCTGCTCTCGGATACAGTCAGATTGTGCTTTTCCTGCAGAGTGTTTTTAACCCTTAATGCACTCCTCTCATCATTCTCCTCACTTATTTTGTCCACCAGAAGAGTTGTCTCCCTACAATGTAAAGAAAATATATTGTTTTATTAATATGCAGCAATATAAAATGTATATACTGTAAATATAATGTTGTAATATACAGTAAATATAAATATACCAAAAATATATACTGTTGTACGATAAATATACAAAAAATGTATACTGTTGTACTATAAATATAAATATACTAAATATATATACTGTTGTAATATAAATATACAAAATATATATACTGTTGTAATATAAATATAAATATACATCCTATATATACCGTTGTAAGATAAATATAAATATACAAAAAATGTATACTGTTGTACTATAAATATAAATATACAAAATATATATACTGTTGTACTATAAATATAAATATACAAAATATATATACTGTTGTAATATAAATATAAATATACATCCTATATATACCGTTGTAAGATAAATAGAAATATACAAAAAATGTATACTGTTGTACTATAAATATAAATATACAAACTATGTTGTAATATAAATCAACAGAAATAACAACAGTATTACAGTAGATATAGAACTGTATACAAAACGGGTGAATCAAATGACTGACCCTCCAGGCGCTCAGAATAAGACACAGTCCTGCTGATAAGAAAGTCTGAAATAGATACTGAGACCCAGGCTATGGACAACCGTGATAAGGTAAGTATAATGCACTGTCTTTTCCCCCAACCGGCTCACCATGAGCACCATGAGGTTGGGACACGGAATACTCACGTGTTAATCATTGGGGTTGTATGAACCGAGCCTGTCTGGTCTTCCAGCGATGTGAGAGCTCCTGCTGGTAAACTCCTCCTGGATAGAGATGTGGTGCCTCGGCCTAGCTAGATATAGAACTGTACTGTAGATGTACTGTACTGTATGAACAATACAGTACGTACAGTTTTCTATATTTTTTTTTTGTTAAGTTTTATAAATATACTTACGCGTTAGTTACCCTTGGTGCCCTTTTGCGGTCCCTGTTTTTTCCGTATGCATGATAGCTCACGGTGGTTGCTGGCACAACGAGGTCAGAAGTAGCTAACCAGCATTGGATAGCAGCAATTCGGTGTCCGCTCGTGTACATCTCCTTAATTCGCATGCAGAGATCCTTTGAAATCTTTTTAACAGGCATTGCTGCGAGTAGTAAGAAATACAAACACAAGAATGTATATTCGATGTTTAGTCGATGTGTATTCTATGTGCAGTCAATACACAAAATGGATGGTGTATTTATACGGTAATGACTCACATTAGAGTACGCCCACTTTCAACACCTGTACCTGGTCGCCATGCATAAAAGGTCACACACTTTGCATAGCCCACTACTCGATGATCTTTATCTGAACTTGCCCTTGTCCAGATACTGCATTGTGCCACCTGCTTCCATGGAGCAACCCCGATTCTATGGACGCAGGAACCCACTTGCCTCTGCCGTGCCTGTAAAGCTGAAAAAGCGAAAGGCGGTTGCCGTTTCCACGCCAAGAGCAAAGCGACAGGCTAAGACCAATAAAGAAAACCTTCTGCTGACCCCAAAGGTTAAGGGTTTTCTTAGACGTAAGCCTCATTATGTGAAGAAGATATTCGGTGATGTACTCTCGACACAAAACGATTGGAAGCCAACCCATCGAATCCGCAGACCACTTCCTCCCATATGCTTCGACGACTCTGCAGTAGCTGTCCCGGAAATCTTCAGCCCGTCTTCTCCACCCCCATCTTCTCCGGTTCCATCTGACGACGCTGCCGCCTCTGAAATCCACGGGTCACTGTCTCCTTTGCTCTTGGACGACTCTACTTCTCGCCCGTAAATCCAAAGGTCACTTTCTCCATCCCTCTTCGACGACGCTGCCGCTTCTCCTCTACTGGGTATCCACAGGTTACTTCCTCCACTCTTCCTCGGTGCCGCTTCTGTCCATGGAACCCCCATCTCATCCTCAGTTGCACCCATCCCCCCAGATGTCCAGACGCCATGCACAAGAAGCAGCTCGTTAGACCGGATGCTGAATGGGATAAGTGTGGATCTCCCCGGGAATTCTATTGTGCTAGCAAAGATAAATCTGCTTCTGGAGACCATGCTAAATGTGGAGCAACGGATGCTACAAATGGATCAACGGATGGATCGACGGATGGAGAAGATAGAGGCTGACATAGCGGGCATACATTATTTGCTCGGTGCTAATGCCCCTGTTTCCCTGATGCCGGAGCAGGGGGGTGACATGGATGTGATGAATGAGACCTTCGACCCCCTTCCATCACCAAGCGCACCCCCTCCACCAGAAGATGTAGTGTACATGTATGCCGTTGAAGAGGACATGACAACCCCGTCAAGACCACGCCAGGAGACAACACGGCGACCACGACCGGAGGAAAGCTTCCTCATAGAAAACCTACCATCGCCCGTCGCCTCAAGTACACCTGCTCCCAAAAGACCTACACCCGCTCGCATCGAAACGGTGCCCGACATCACCCTATGCGATCTGCCACCGAAGCTCAGGGAGAAGTATAGGGTGAAGAGTGCTGGTGTACCCCACAAGTATGCCTTGTTCATTTTTAAGCACCATGTTCCCTACTCGTTGTACTGCGACTGGGCCTTCAAAGTGAACTATGATGGGAATCACGTAAAAAAGGCGCTTCCTGTCAATTTAAGGAAAAACATTGTGGTTGAAATGCGGCGCTTTTATCCAGTTACAGATCCTGTAATGAAAGGCATTAATGGCGTTTTGCGCCATGCAAGGAATCGGCCATGGATGGACAATGTGGAGGA
Organism: Ascaphus truei; assembly: GCF_040206685.1. Classification (NCBI taxonomy): domain Eukaryota; kingdom Metazoa; phylum Chordata; class Amphibia; order Anura; family Ascaphidae; genus Ascaphus; species Ascaphus truei. Next base: position 493,717 of record NC_134502.1, on the reverse strand, counting down.
CTTTCAGTGAGACCATACTGTTGTGCTGAACTTTATTGTACTGTACATGTTTTGCCCTACAGTACCTGCTGTACTTAAAAAAAGGAGATGTTGTTGTGTGTTTTTTTACACAGGACATGCACAACTCCAGTCCCTGGGGGCCGCAAACAGGCACGGTTTTCAAGGTTGCCCTGAAAACCTGCCCTTTTTGCTGCCCTTTACGACTGAACTGGTGCAGGTCTGACTGACAGTGTTGCGCACCATCCCACTGTACTGTACTGTATACAGTACTGTGTTTCTTTAATAAAGAAGATGTTACTTAAAATGTTTCAACATTGTACAGTATTTGTAAATAAATGTTTTTGTACTTACTCCACCAATAAAAGAACATGTTGATTTGTCTTACTGTACATTGTTTCCATTTGCTCTTTGATAGTACTGTATAACAAAATACAGTGTTTCTAGAATGTCGAGGCTTACTGCACTGTTTTTTTACTGCCAGACAGCAAAGCCGCAAGATCGGCAACATTGTAAAAAAAGAGCAATGAGTGCACAATTGGCGTGGGAACTAGGGCAATTGGCGTGGGAACTTCTGTTCTAGGGCACCTAGAAATAAAATTCATTTTGCCCCTAGATGTTAGGAACCCCCTCACTTGACCCCAACAGGGTCCAACCAGTAATGGCGACGAGAAAGGGTCACGCCGGCGAGGAGGGTCCTATCATTGAGCGTAATGGTGGAGAAAGCCGTGCTGCTTTGAAACGGCTAAGTCAGAATGAGCAGAAACCTGGAACCCATAACTCCGGTTCTGTTCAACCTAGAGGGCTCAGATTCGGTCACCATGTAGTCCTAGTTGCGGCAGGATTGCATGGCAAATAGCGACCCTCTAGTAGCAACAGAACGGAGTCAGGGTAATGGTAAAGTTTAGGTTTCTGCCATTGACTTGCATGGCAGAAAAAAAGCCACTTTTGTAATGTGCTTTTAAACAGTATTTTTGTATCTCCGGTTCCGGGGGACGTGGAAGGTCGATATTTTGCCACTATGGCAAGGGTCCTTCCGCATGAGGACAAGGCAAATTTCAACCTGCTCAGACCCACAGAACGGATTATTTTAAATTATATTTATATATTTATATTTTAAAGATTTTAAAGAATGTACTGTACTTTATTGTATTTAAAACATGTGGCTGTAAACCATACTGACTGACAAATGTTTTCACACATGTACTGTAGCAGTAAACCATACACCTGTTGATGTTTTGAATTGCTGTACACTTAAAATGTTTCTACATTGTACAGTATTTGTAAATAAATGTTTTTGTACTGACTCCACCAATAAAAGAACATGTTGATTTGTCTTACATTGTTTCCATTTGCTCCTTTGACAGTGTAACAAATGTCGAGGCTTACTGCACTGTTTTTCTACTGCCAGACCGCAAAGCCGCAAGATCGGCAATATTGTAAAAAAAGAGCAATGATCGCGCAATTGGCGTGGGAACTAGGGCAATTGGCGTGGGAACTTCTGTTCTAGGGCACCTAGAAATAAAATTCATTTTGCCCCTAGATGTTAGGAACCCTCTCACTTGACCCCAACAGGGTCCGACCAGTAATGGCGACGAGAAAGGGTCACGCCGGCGAGGAGGGTCCTATCATTGACCGTAATGGCGGAGAAAGCCGTGCTGCTTTGAAACGGCTCAGTCAGAATGAGCAGAAACCTGGAACCCATAACTCCGATTCTGTTCAACCTAGAGGGCTCAGATTCGGTCACCATGTAGTCCTAGTTCAGGCAGGATTGCATGGCAAATAGCGACCCTCTCGTGGCAACAGAACGGAGTCAGGGTAATCGCGCAATTGGCGTGGGAACTAGGGCCTCGGTCAAGTTCACGGCCAATTGGCGTGGGAACTTCTGTTCTAGGGCACCTAGAAATAAAATTCATTTTGCCCATAGATGTTAGGAACCTGGCACTGTATACCACTGTATACTGTAGAAGACACATAATTTAAATGATACTGTACATGTAGAATAAATGCATAGTTTTATGTTTTCGGGTTTATTACACAGTATACTGTATGGCCGGAAAACATCAGCATACAGTACAATATTTTCCATCGAAATCCCCCCATTAGCCGTTTTCTTTTCTGAGGAAAAACAAAAAGAAAAGTTTTGATGTACAGTAATGGTCAGCCTCCTAAAGAAGTACCCAGCCAGCCCCACCAATAATTATCTCCTGTTCATACTCGCATGCGCCTAGCGTTCCACCAATAGTACAGTATCTGCAGTACAGTACTGTAGAAGCCGCTCAGCCAATGATATTGCTTACAGGAGAATCGCTTGACTTTTGAATCACACCGATATTTAAACAGTATTGTCAAAATAAAAAAAACACAGAAAATAATACGGCAACAATACTCACCATAGAATTTCCCATTCAGCTGGCGCCGGCGCCGGTCCACTGCCAGTCCAGCGTTCTTGATCATCCACGTCGATAGTTTGCAGCGGGACTAGTCCACCTGTAGTCAGCTGGTGAGGCTGGAAATTGCTTAGGTACATGCAAGCTTCATCAAAACTGCACGCGAAATCCGGCTCAGCCTCAGGCTCAGGCTCAGTGTTGTCACTCACGGTGGGGCCGTTATTGGAAGCCGATGCTGGTGCATTGCTTGGCAGCGACTGTCGCTTCTTAGTTGGTTTTAACACGACCCTTCACCTTTTGCCGCCTTCATGATCATAGATACCGGAAAAATCCGGTGATACACACCAATACCCTCCAACAAAATGTGGCTCAATACGATGAAAACAGGGATCGCTACATAACCTTTTCCTTACTGCACGCTTCCACGTATGAGGAGTTGGCAAAAATTTGTAAAAGTCATAGTTTTTCGATAAAATACTGATAAATTTGAGCAACTGTTGCCATCTTATCCTCTGTTGCATTAATCGCGGCCCATATCAAATACGCGTATCTTCTGTCGGGTTTTTGGAAAGCGTGCTGCACTTGAAAACTCATGGCGGGCGGGTCTCTGGAGAATACTGTAACTGAAACTGGTCTTAGTCTTTCTTTAATATGAAAAGCCTAAATTGATACATTTTTGCAACCTCTTCCTTCAGTCTCAAGGCCAAGTTACAATAGCACACTGTGGTACATTATCTTTTTTAAACGAAACACCTGCAAGCCGACACATTACTGAAGCGCATGCGCATTACAATTCATGAATATCTGCCATCTGGCGGACACGCGAAGCATTGCAGCCTATTAAAATCCTAACCATTATCAATAAACGCATCAACCGCGTATCAGCCGGCATGACCCGTGGCTGGGAACGCAAGATGAACGCGGCATGCGCCAGGTGAACAGCGTCGCATTCCAGGAACAAGCCAGGGAAAAAACGGTGATTTGTTAGAATAAAAGCTGCCGCAGCAGTATGCTTTGCTGTGGAGGGTTTTTGTCACTTTTTTTACCCACCATAACTTAACTAAGTATATATATACAGTGTTCGACAAATCACCCAAAAATCTACTCGCCCAACCAAAAAATCTACTCGCCACCTAGTCCCGCCCCTAACCCCGCCCCTAGTCCCGCCCCCAACCCCCGCCCCCAACCCTGCTTTAAAATAAAATATATAAATAAAATACATTTAATAAATTCCTAGTCAGAACAACATTCGTTTTTGACAAATGTATTTATTACATTATACTACAATTAGTCCTTGTTACGTGTGTGTGTGTAAGTGTGTAAATGTCGG